>NC_091178.1:3750069-3819569 GCF_040958095.1 Procambarus clarkii
TCTCTCTCTCTCTCTCTCTCTCACACTCACTCTCACTCTCACTCTCACTCTCTCACTCTCACTCACTCACTCACTCACTCACTCACTCACTCACTCACTCACTCACTCACTCACTCACTCACTCACTCACTCACTCACTCACTCACGCACGCACACAGGTACAGCAGCAGACGACTTCTGAGTCTGATCAGTCTGAGAGCATGTTCTTCCCTAGCTCATGGTGAAGCCTATATATATCCACCAGGCACTCTGTATGCACTAAGGTCCCAAAGAACTTCAACACCCTCTAACTATAAAGGGCAGAATAGAGCCAGTGAAGAGTAGAGGTGCCATAGTGAAGAGTAGAGTTGCCATACTGAAGAGTAGAGGTGCCATAGTGAAGAGTAGAGGTGCCATAGTGAAGAGTAGGAGGTGCCATAGTGAAGAGTAGAGGTGCCATAGTGAAGAGTAGAGGTGCCATAGTGAAGAGTAGAGGTGCCATAGTGAAGAGTAGAGGTGCCATAGACAAGAGTAGAGGTGCCATAGTGAAGAGTAGAGGTGCCATAGTGAAGAGTAGAGGTGCCATAGTGAAGAGTAGAGTTGCCATACTGAAGAGTAGAGGTGCCATAGTGAAGAGTAGAGTTGCCATACTGAGGAGTAGAGGTGCCATACTGAAGAGTAGAGGTGCCATAGTGAAGAGTAGAGGTGCCATAGTGAAGAGTAGAGGTGCCATAGTGAAGAGTAGAGGTGCCATAGTGAAGAGTAGAGTTGCCATACTGAAGAGTAGAGGTGCCATAGTGAAGAGTAGAGGTGCCATAGTGAAGAGTAGAGTTGCCATACTGAAGAGTAGAGTTGTCATAGTGAAGAGTAGAGGTGCCATAGCACAGAGATACTGCACGATCATCAGCGGTCCACGGGTCTTCAGTATCCTCTCGACAAGCTTAAGAAATATTACCGGAAAAATGGACGTGTTGAAGAAAGAAATGCGTCCTTGCACGAAGTGCCGGACCAGCCAGGCTGTAGTGGATATGTGGGCCTGTGGGCCGCTCCCAGCAACAAACAGCCTGTTGGACCAAGTTACCACAAGTCACACAGATTCCCCGGAAGCAGCTCGTAGCAGCTGTCTAACTCCCGGGTACCTATTTACTGCTAGGTAACAGGGACATCAGGATGAAAGAAATATTTTGCCCATTTGTCTCCGTCTCCACCGGGGATCGAACCCGGAACCTCAGGACTACGAATCCGAAGCGCTGTCTACTCAGCTGTCATGCTTGAGGCTGAGATTTATACGTCCGATTGTAAACAGCCTGGTTGATCCGGCTGACCATGAAGGTGACGTGCCAGATGTAGTAGTGCCACTTACGCCAGTGTCAGCTGTGGCAGTGCCACCAGAGAGCACCGTCCCTCCCACCCCAGAACACCGTCCCTCCCACCCCAGAACCACAGAACACCGTCCCTCCCACCCCAGAACACCGTCCCTCCCGCCCCAGAACCACAGAACACCGTCCCTCCCACCCCAGAACACCGTCCCTCCCGCCCCAGAACACCGTCCCTCCCACCCCAGAACCACAGAACACCGTCCCTCCCACCCCAGAACACCGTCCCTCCCGCCCCAGAACCACAGAACACCGTCCCTCCCACCCCAGAACACCGTCCCTCCCACCCCAGAACACCGTCCCTCCCGCCCCAGAACACCGTCCCTCCCACCCCAGAACCACAGAACACCGTCCCTCCCACCCCAGAACACCGTCCCTCCCACCCCAGAACCACAGAACACCGTCCCTCCCGCCCCAGAACACCGTCCCTCCCGCCCCAGAACACCGTCCCTCCCGCCCCAGAACACCGTCCCTCCCACCCCAGAACCAGAACGTACAGGACCAAAAAGAGTTATACGAGCTTATGGAGAAACGATTGGGCTTGTGAAGACTTGCATATTATCCTGAGCAAGCTAAGCCTGTGCAGCCTTGAGATCAACATTTCCTGGGAACGTTGCACCTGCAGCGCTTGCAAAGGTTTGCTATAAACAAAACACAAATCGGTGCTTGGACCGCGGAGGATGTATTTCAAAATCTAAGGTTCACATACTGATGCTTGAGCCAGAGTTCTGGCCTTCGGAATTAGCGTGTCCTTGAGAGAGACGCTAGTTGTTGTGGTGCTCACATATCCACTACAGCCTGGTTGGTCCGGCACTTCTTGCAAGAACTTTATCTAAATGCTTCTTGAATACATCCACCTTTGTACCGGCAATATTTGTAATGCTTGGTGGGAGGTTGTTGAACAGCTGTGGACCGCTGATGTTCAGAAAGTGTTCTCACTTATTCTATTCTGCATTTCCTTCCGTATCTTTCGCTCCAGAATGTTCTTAATCTACAGATCAAATTTGGGACCTGGCTTTCAAGTATCTTCCTATGTATATATTATTTTATATCTTTCTCGTCTCCTTTCCAGAGAGTACATTTTGAGCAACCCGTCCTCAAACCAAGTCCATTCTATCCAGCGGTCGACCCTAAAGACGCCTTCGTCAATTTTAACATTCTGTTCATTCCAAATAGGAATTTTCTCAGATGTAAAAAAAATATTGTTAGATATTAGCATTCTGTGCATATTAAGGCACTAGGTTAGGTTAGGTGTTTAGGTTCTGTTGACGATTATTTGTATTTGTAGTACGTGGGTGAAGCATTTGCAGCGTTGTGGTTCGAACAAAAGTCGTCAGTGAAGCACTTGTTTCGGAAGTGTTCGGATGTCATTAGTTGCGAGTCGCGTGTAAACCGTTTTGATTCATAAACAGGGGGTTTGGCGGGTGCATGGAATGGACTTTAGCCTTTGTTCATGAGGGACGTGTTGATTTTGAGAGCTTTGAGACGGTCCCAATAATTTAGATGTTTTATCGTTTCTATGCATGCCGTATTTGTTCTCTGTATTCCCTCTAATTGAGAGATCTCTCCTGCTCTGAAAGGGGAAGTAAGTACCGAGCAATACAAGTTTCAAAGATCCCTAGGCTATAAAGTCCTTGACCCCTCGTGATTCGAACCTGGGCAACCAGGGATCACCCCACTGTTTACCAGTAATAATACCACTCTACCATCGATTGTGTATAGGTGATAGACGGTCATGAAAAAACACATGCTAATTTTAATTTTACCCCGAGGGGCAAGTTTATTGGGCAGCGCCACTCACCCTGCGAGTGGAAACCATCCACGTGCTTCCACATGGGTTCCTTGACCATCCATCACCCGGCAACATTCGTGGTGCATATTGGGCACAGTTTGTCATCAGGTCGTTAAAAGCTGTTGGTAAAAGTTGGCAGTATCCATAAAAATATACGTCGCATGACCAGGTGACAAAATATACATATGTATAAGGGGTAAAAACAATGCAGCTCTCATTATAATGCTCGCACGTTTGCACTTGCATCCACTCGACTCGAGTAGAGGGTTGAACACTCCTGCAGGTGTGTACCAGCTGCTGTTGTGTTCACACTTGCAGGTTTGTACCAGCTGCTGTTGTGTTCACACTTGCAGGTGTGTACCAGCTGCTGTTGTGTTCACACTTGCAGGTTTGTACCAGCTGCTGTTGTGTTCACACTTGCAGGTGTGTACCAGCTGCTGTTGTGTTCACACTTGCAGGTTTGTAGCTGCTGTTGTTGTGTTCACACTTGCAGGTGTGTACCAGCTGCTGTGTTCATAATTGCAGGTGTGGACCAGCTGTTTTGGTCACATTTGCAGGTTTGTACCAGCTGTTGTGTTCACACTTACAGGTGTGTACCAGCTGTTGTGTTCACACTTACAGGTGTGTACCAGCTGCTGTTGTGTTCATACTTACAGGTGTGTACCAGCTGCTGTTATGGTCACACTTGCAGGTGTACCAGCCGTTGTGAAAGGCTCGTACACACATGAAGGCAGGGGCGGGGATAACAATTTTGTACAAAGAAGATACTTACGGTGTGTACTCAACTATTTACACTCATTTGTACTCATTTGTACCCTGCTGGTTTGTATTTATCAATTTGCTACACACTTTATGCCCAAAATGGAAGTGTGAGTTAGATTGCTATACACCCCGCTTAATCCAGCCTGTATTGTAATGGTTATCTTGAGATTATCTTGAGATGATTTCGGGGCTTTTTAGTGTCCCCGCGGCTCGGTTCTCGACCAGGCCTCCACCCCCAGGAAGCAGCCCGTGACAGCTGACTAACACCCAGGTACCTATTTACTGCTAGGTAACAGGGGCATAGGGTGAAAGAAACTCTGCCCATTGTTTCTTGCCGGTGCCTGGGATCGAACCCAAGACCACAGGATCACAAGTCCAGCGTGCTGTCCGCTCGGCCGACCGGCTCCTCCCGACCTGTTTGTATAAGTTGTTATGAATAATGCCTATTCGTAACAGTGTTATGCTGCTACTTTGACTCTTGAGTAATTAATGTACTGTAATGTGTTAAGTTTCCTAGTTATAAGTGTACAGTCATTTATGAGTAAAGCTTTTTGATTTAAGTTACCTGTGTGGTGTGTCTGATCTGCTGTGGAATGTGTGGAAGAGTTGGCATCTGCCTCATTTGTTTGATATTCCAAGTGCGAACACTGTGTGTGTGTGTGTGTGTGTGTGTGTGTGTGTGTGTGTGTGTGTGTGTGTGTGTTAGGCATGTATGTAAATATTGCCGGTGAGCAAAAGTGTATGTGTTTGAGAGTTAATTTTACAAGTTTTATGCTTTCCTCTGTTCCATACTTTTTCTAATGGCTGCTTCGTATTGTCTGTTAAACTGTGGGTTCTTATATGCCATTATCTCTTTATCGCTTAGTAATGTCATAAGTAGTTCTTCTCAACCTCAGTCCATCTGCCTGTGACTTGGTCCATCGTTTCTCTGACGGTCGTGTCTTAGAACCATTGGATCATTACCTTTTCTCCTATTCAATTTCATTTTTTCCTTAGGCTTTTCTCCTTACTTGGATAACATGATGTCCCCTACCTTATCTACATTTAATAAACATGATGTCTGTCTTTCGTGTTCGAACAAGGCCAGATGCAAGTGGCCTAGCCTTCTTCAACTTTCACATATGAAACACTGGGGATATGTGAGTGCGATAGGTAAGTTGGGGTAGGCCCAAGTGCCATGCTTTAGTAAATATCAGCATCTTAAGTGCCTTCCCCCCCCCCTCCGTGATTTTCGTGAGGTTTGAAATAAAATCAGCCATGAGTTTCGTGAATTCATTCGGGACTTCAAGACCCCGAATCAACTCAGGGACAGGAATCAATAACTCTACTTCAGTAACATAAGCTGCCCTTGTTCTTACATTTAATACCCAATTAATACTCCCTTATGTTATGCCATTTATCCACTTGTTGTCTTATTATCTCACCCAAAGATAATATAATCCAGTGCTATAGGCGGTAAGCTTGTCTTTGAGAATGTAAGGAGTACCTTGAGAAACGCATCCCTAGGCGTCAGACCGTAATAAAGTGTGAACATGAACTTTGGAGAGTTAATTTTTCAACTTCCCTCGACAGTGAAGAAAAACATACGAAATGTTGAGAAGATTCCTGTTAGACTCATTAGTCTTACCCATTTGGTCATATTTAACAACATATGTTTGCAAGAAAGACTGCTACCAATATATATATATATATATATATATATATATATATATATATATATATATATATATATATATATATATATATATATATATATATATATATAATGCACACACATGTGTGTGCGTGTACAAATGTGTGCGTGTGTGTGTGAGTGTGGAGGAGGGAGGGGACCGTAGTTCTCCATGTGTGGTAACGTGATGAGGATGAAGAAGTAATCCCACTAAAACACTCCCTATCCTCCTCTCCCTCCCCTCCACACTCTCCCTCCCCTCCACACTCTCCCTCCCCTCCACACTCTCCCTCCCCTCCACACTCTCCCTCCCCTCCACACTCTCCCTCCCCTCCACACTCTCCCTCCCCTCCACACTCTCCCTTCACAGCCTTCCACTCCATAATCTCCCCTCCACACTCCTCCCCTTCACATCCTCCCTTCAATTCATCCCTTCCCTTCCGTTCCACATTCCTTCACACCCCTCCACACCCTCTCTTCACACCCTTCCACTACATCCCTCCCCTTCACACCTTTCCATCCCCCTCCATTCCCTCCCTCCCCCTTCACACCCCTCCCCTTCACACACTTCCCCTTCCTCCGGCGCTCTTAGTATGATTCGCCATTCCTCGCCCCCCCATTTTCTCTTGTATTTTTCTCCCTTCTCGCCTCTCCGCCCCTCCCTCGGGTACTTCCCTCCCTCATTTCTTCTCCCTCGGGTACTTCCCTCCCTCATTTTCTCCTCTCTCGTCTACTCTCCTCCTAGCCATTATCAAACACGCCAACACCGTCTAACAGAAGCCAGAAACATTCTGTATTGACACCACGCTTGCTAAACTGAAATTAGAAAATATGTATTTTGTAACATACTGCCCTTACTGACCTCGACCCCACCTTCAACTCACGCCATAAAACATTCACATGTTACTTGGTGGTGTATTAGCTGCTTAGAAAATAGATTTTAGCTTAAATTCCTGTGGGTACCATTGCTTGTTGGCATCTCGAAGCATGATAATGTTGACATTCTTGCACAGCTAGACTGTCTTTGCAAGCGGATTAATTGAATACATTAATATAGGTGTCTCATCATTGACAGGGGACAATACAATGATGGAAATTTAACTGTCTTTACAAGTTCAAAAAGACCTGAATGCTGTAGCTTTTAAGATCAAATCATACACCAGAAGATGAGGAGACGACGATGTTTCGGTCCGTCCTGGACCATTATCAAGACGATTGTGATCAAGTCTTCGTAATCTTCATATCTTCAGCCACGTTATTGCGACTCGAAGTCTGTAGCATTAAACATTATGAGGAATGTCGTGAGGAGACATTCTATATATATGGAACTAATAGATCAAGATCTCGCCAAGACGATGCTTTAGTGGCCAGGATACGCCTGAGATACAGACGCATCTTGACAGTCTTCCCAAAACTCAAGTGTCGAATACACCAATTTTATCTTGAGGTTATCTTGAGATGATTTCGGGGCTTTAATGTCCCCGCGGCCCGGTCCTCGACCAGGCCTCCACCCCCAGGAAGCAGCCCGTGACAGCTGACTAACACCCAGGTACCTATTTTACTGCTAGGTAACAGGGGCATAGGGTGAAAGAAACTCTGCCCAATGTTTCTCGCCGGCGCCTGGGATCGAACCCAGGACCACAGGATCACAAGTCCAGCGTGCTGTCCGCTCCGGCCTGACCGGCTCCCAGTCGAATCTTGAGTAAAGTCTTATCTTGACTTTGTCACCGTCCCGTTGGACTGGTGCCTACAGTGGCCACCTCACGTCCTCCAGGGTAGTAAACAATTCCGTAAACAAGGAATGAACGAGACGTGTCCTCACACGTCCCTTCTCTTGATTTTCACATTCACAGTGGTGAAGGTGGAGGCCTAGTTTCGGGTCCGTTGTGATATTTAGGACCTATATACCATTTGAATTCACTGTTGCAGTGCCGCTCTGAGGGCCAGAAACGGAAGGGAAGCTCAGTGGGATAGATGATCCTCGTTTAACAGTGCCAGATTATTGTTTAAGTCACTTATTTAAGTGAACTACGTTTGTGTACTGACAACGAGAGCTTTGGCTCGGGTTTGGGGGTTGAAATTCGGGTAGGTTTAGGGTAAGAAATTTGCTCTACACGAAAAATTTGGGTCCCGTTCAAATGAGAAATGTGGGCTATATATTCGTAGTGTGGAATTCATTCAAATTCAGGTATTATTCAGAGTGCGTTCACCCAGAGGCTAGTTCAAGGGAAATTTTAGTAACTGAAAATTTCCTTAAGGTGAACTATTCCTCGTCGTTACAATCATTCGTCACCGATAATCATTCCTCTTTATCACAGTCATACCTCATCGACTCAATCGTTCCTCACTGACGATCATTCCTCACTGACAATCATTCCTCACTGACGATCATTCCTCACTGATGATCATTCCTCACTGACAATCATTCCTCACTGACGATCATTCCTCACTGACAATCATTCCTCACTAAGAATCATCCGTCTATTTTGTATCCTACCCTCCGTCCCTGTCACTTGTCATCCCTCCCACCTTTCCCACTCTCTCCTACCCTGTCATGGGTCCATGACCTCCCTTCTATCCCTGATTTAGAAACTGCTCTAACCGTCATTTCTCTCCCTTCATTGCCTCTTCTCTTCTATTCCTGTTCTCTCTTGTTCCCCCTCCCTCCTTCTCTCACTCCATAGCTTTCCTTTTGTTCTCACCCTCCCAGTTCTTCTCTTTGTTCTCTTCCTTCCTTTCCCTCTTCCTCCCTTCCTCATCAGCTATTTACTTCTCCCCACCCCTGTCGTTGGCTGCTTTCCCTCAACCGTCTCTCCCTTTCCCACTCTCCTCCTCCTCCGTCCCACTCCCTTTTCAATCCCCATCCCTCCCTACTCCCCCTCTCCCACTTTCAACCTCAGAGTAAAGAGACTTGTCGCCATCTTGGAGGGGAAAATATCTGCCGCTTAAAAGCTTAACACATCGTCGAATCATAATAATTCCCGGGGGAAGAAAATGCCCGATTAGGGACCTCCCTTAAACCCCCCCTCCCCCTCCTGGTCACCCTCACTACGTCCCTTTATTTTCCCCTGTTGTTCCCTGGCCTTTTTCACTATTCTTTTCCGTCCATTTTTATTCACTATCCTCCTCCTCCCTTCCTATATTCCCTCGTTCTTTTCTCTCCTCGCATCTGTCACTTACTATCCTCCTATCCTTCCATTTCGTCCCCACCGGCTAGATCACTCGGGGTTATAATGAATGTTTCCTCCTGCCGCTGCTGCAAGCAACAGCCTGGTCGGTCATAGCTGGCAGCTGACCAGCTTGGTCCTGAACTTGGAGGAGAGTAGATGTAGAATCGAGGTACTCGTGAAACCAGATACGGGTAAATCACTGTCATTTTCCCTCCCTTTCCACTCTCATTTCTTCCTCTTTCACTCCACAAAACTTAGCACTTTCCTCTTACCTATTTGACCCCTACAGCATGATCCGCGAATTCCCCTCTTTCCCTGCCCTACACCCTCACTCCCTCCTTCCCTGCCCTACACCCTCACTCCCTCCTTCCCTGCCCTACACCCTCACTCCCTCCTTCCCTGCCCTACACCCTCACTCCCTCCTTCCCTGCCCTACTCCCTCACTCCCTCCTTTCCTGCCCTACTCCCTCACTCCCTCCTTCCCTGCCCTACACCCTCACTCCCTCCTTTCTTGCCCTACTCCCTCACTCCCTCCTTCCCTGCCCTACACCCTCACTCCCTCCTTCCCTGCCCTACACTCTCACTCCCTCCTTCCCTGCCCTACTCCCTCATTCCCTCCTCAATCCCCTATAGTTCCTGTTGTCTCCCTTTCTCGCCTCGAACAACTATCGTCCCCTTTCCTTTCACCATCCCCAACACCGCCCTCCCCATCCCCTCCCACCCCCCATTTTCCCCCTCCCTATCTCCACCTACCTTCGTGTTCTGCCCATGTCCCCTCCCCCTGTGTTCACCCCCCCCCTATATCCCCTTCCATCCCGCGTGTTCTCCCCCCATCTCCTTCCGCAGTGCTTTCCCATCGTTCCCCCTTCCGCGTTTCTGTAGCGAGAGAATTTCCGGGGGTGGTATATTCCCGCCTTTCCCAGCTTTCCCCCTCTTTCCTTGGCAACGGTGGTATAGCGAGGGGAGGAACCCGTTGCAGCAGCAGCGCTAAAACTTGGGCTGCATGCAAATACCTCCTCTAGGTAACGACCCCAAGTTTATGGTGAGGTCCCCTGTACCTCCACACCTTATTACCGCAGGCCGGGGGAGGGGAGGTGTAGAGGGGAGGGGTGATGGGGCAGGGAGGGGAGGGGTGATAGGAGAGGGAGGGGAGGAGAGGGGTGATGGGGCAGGGAGGGGAGCTGGGAGAGGGTACGGAGGGGAAACAGGAGTACGGAGAACGAGGAGGAAATAAGACAAACTAGAATGAGAGAGAGAGAGAGAGAGAGAGAGAGAGAGAGAGAGAGAGAGAGAGAGAGAGAGAGAGAGAGAGAGAGAGAGTTGATAATGGGGGTAGGAGAGAATGGGAGTGTATAGTGAGTGTGGGAGATTGAGTTCTCTCACTCGTTTCCATTTGAATTCCTCTCAGTGCATGTAAGGAGTCAGGGGAAGTGAGTGATGATGATGATGGGGTACTGGAAAGAATTGGCTGGGGATTGAGAGAGAGAGAGAGAGAGAGAGAGAGAGAGAGAGAGAGAGAGAGAGAGAGACCCCCTCACTACCGTAAGCACCGATACATCTCCCCGTTCTTGGCATCACCCTCACACCACTACACTCCTCCACTAATACACGACCTTCCAAGAACATCACTCATTACCACCATCACCCCCGTCATGTTTTCTCCAACCCACTCCCCTACCCCCTCATTTCCTCCCCCACCCCTCATTCCCTGCCCCTCCCCTCATTTCCTCCCGTACCCACATATCCTCCACAGCCCATATATCCCCCATTTCCACCTCCACCTCCTACTTTCCTCCCTGCCAATATTCACCCGTGCCTACCCTTCCCCCTCGATATTTGCATTGTCCTCCTTCCCCCTTCCCGACCCTTATTTTCTGCAGAGAAAACTTTCTGTCTATGTTGTTCCGAAGACAAGTACCTCCTTGTACACACTTCGGGATCTCCCTACACACACACACACACACACACACACACACACACACACACACACACACACACACACACACACACACACACACACACACTCTCTCTCTCTCTCTCTCTCTCTCTCTCTCTCTCTCTCTCTCTCTCTCTCTCTCTCTCTCTCTCTCTCTCTCTCTCTCTCTCTCTCTCTCTCTCTCTCTCTCTTTCTCATTGTGTAAGACCCGTCACTCAACTCTCCTAGCAAGATATACTAGAGTAGTGATGATACCCTTTAAGACACTACTGCTCTCTTTAATGGAATCTTGTTGCTCACTAACAGCTCTACTGAAAACTGGAGAAATTGCTGACCTGGAGACCGGGCAACGATCTTTTACTCCCCGAATATTAGAACACTTGGGAAATATTAGAGGGACTGGTTCTAAATCTGCACAGGGAAATAACACCACAAGACCAGGAGGCATGGCAGGATGTGCAGAATAGTCCCATTGAAAAGCACAGATGCAGTAGGTACGCTGAGAGAGAACTCTTGTCAATTAAGACTTTTCAACACTCTCCCTTTAAACATAAGGGGCATAACAAGCCGACCTCTCACAAACGTTCAAAAGAGTACTTAGATAAATAAGAATGCCCCTGATCAACCGGGCTGTGATTCCTGGAACCATCAGCAGGCAGAGCAGTTCTATGTAAGTATATATAGATAAGTACACTCGCATGAATACTCATTGACACATAATGGACACACAACAGCGTGCTTGCATACATATACACTAACACATATACACCAAAATATGAACATACAGTGTGAATACACACACACACACACACACACACACACACACACACACACACACACACACACACACGCAAGCAGGCAATCTCACACGAATGCCCTTCCGCACACCTAAGTGGGTTCAGTCTTACCTCTGCTTTTCAGTCTCCACTACTCTATCCTCCACTACCAGCCTCCATCCACTACTCTATCCTCCACTACCAGTCTCCATCCACTACACTTGTCCTAAGCTATCTCTATTTTCCTTCATAAATCTCCCTTATGTCTTTATCTTTTCCAAAAGTATTCTAGTTCTGTAGTTTATACGTTGTAAATGGCATGTTGTGAAGCGTAGGGGTGGGAGAGACAGAGAGAGAGAGGGAGAGAGAGAGCGAGAGAGAGAGAGAGAGAGAGAGAGAGAGAGAGAGAGAGAGAGAGAGAGAGAGAGAGAGAGAGAGAGAGAGAGAGAGAGAGAGAGAGAAGGGGGTAGAGAGGGAGGGTGTACATTCAGCGGAGATCATCAGTGCTCAGCAACCCCGGCTCTTCATTAGACAGCACGGCTCAGCCCTCGACAATGACGGCCAGTCCATCCCACCGCTGCCACCACGACCACCGTCACCACCACCGTCACCACCACCGTCATCACCACCACCGTCACCACCGTCACCACCACCGTCACCACCGTCACCACCGTCACCACCACCACCACCACCGTCACCACCTCGCCACGCAAGCCAGGGAAAAAACCTGTGCTTAAACGCTAGTCATTTGTGTGAGTGTGAGTGGTCGTCCCGTCCAGCCTTTGCCTGGCTTGTTTTGAGTGCCAGTTGGCCTTTTGACGGAGCCCTTAACTGTGGACATGCTCTCTTGACAGGTCCCTTTATCTGACACGGTGGTCTCTTGACAGGTCCCTTTAACTGTGATGCTGGCATCTTGGCCGGGTCCTTCTATGTGTGGCTATCTCAAATATGTGTAAACAACTTAGCTGTATTGAATATGTATCTATATAGAGACAACAATTTCCAGTGCAAATTGGCTTAAATCTTAAATCAGTTTATGTATGTGTTGTATGTATGTATGTGTATGTATGTATGTTGTATGTGTTGTATGCATGTGTTGTATCAGTGTTGTATGTGTTGAGTCTCGTGGCTAAATCAAAGGTTAGTGACAGCATCTGGTGTCTACGGGTGTAGGTCTTGGCCTTCAGAGAACGTAGAAGTCGTACCTTACTCTGGAGAACGACAGTGAAGTCTGTGTGGGCAGTCACTAGCAACGAGATCTAGTAAGGCACGGGGGTGTGCCTGTACTGAAGAGTCAGTCTTCAGGGATAAACCCAGGGTTTAAGAAAGGCCGTTATCCCAAACCAACGCTCTCGTTACTAGGTGTACCTGAGCGTAGCTGACCTGACCTGACCTGGCTGTATTGCCGCTAGCCATTCATTATCTAGTCCCAAAACGTTACCATTAAGTGAACCGTCCATTTGTCTCGACATCTTAGGTTGTTGTTGTTGTTAAAGATTCGCTACTTGTAACAAGCAGTTCCAAGTAGCACGGGCTATGGTGAGCCCCGTAGGTATTTGTAAGACATCTTTGTAAGACAATTTGTAAGAAGGTAAGACATCTTAGGACACAATGTTCTTATCTAGTAACCACCTTCAGAGCCCCATCGTCGCCAGAACTATACGACCTTTGAAGCGCTATTGACACGCCAGCGTCCTTAATATCACCTCGACTCGCTTCCTAACTCCCTGTAACCCGCAGATATAATCTCCCTCGTCTCTTTCCATCAGTGTCCACCCACCTTCAAATCTCATTGCTTCTTGATTAAGTTACAACACCGCTTGGAAATGTCCTTCCACGCTAAGTCGCACCCCCAGGCTCCCCTCACCTGTCCCCTCATGTCTTCCCCCCTCTCCGCTTCCCTCCCCCTCTTCCCCCTGGAGTTGTAATCCCTCCCCTCACTCAGGTGGGTGTGTGGGGCTAGTGGGTGCATGCAGTAAGCCAGAGTCGGGTGTAATTAAAGCCCGACCTCGCATAAATACTAGTGACGCATTACTTGGAAGATCCTCGCGTTTATATCCTCATTCCTCCATCACCTGCGACCTAAACCCACTCGGCAGACTCACTCACTCATCTCTCTCTCTCTCTCTCTCTCTCTCTCTCTCTCTCTCTCTCTCTCTCTCTCTCTCTCTCTCTCTCTCTCTCTCTCTCTCTCTCTCTCTCTCATACTTTAACACTAGGGTTCATTATGTATGCCAGTAATGATCGTAGTGAAGCTGCAAGCAATAGCTACTATCCAACATCAGCTCATCTGACGCCTGCCCCTAGAGACTCATTTATTTTATGAGATTATTATGTGTATCCATTAGGAATGAACTAACTTTAATACTAAGCAATTGTCGTATAAAGAGTAGGATGAGCCAGGAGCCAACTGTGTGCCAGAGTTGTGATCGGTTGACCTGATCTCCCGCATATCTGGCTCTCTATTTCTCTCTGTTTATATGTCTCTCTCTCTCTCTCTCTCTCTCTCTCTCTCTCTCTCTCTCTCTCTCTCTCTCTCTCTCTCTCTCTCTCTCTCTCTCTCTCTCTCTCTCTCTCTCTCTCTCTGTCTCACGTGTGAGCGATGGATTAGACGGATTGGGGTCGTGTTGTGAGCGGGTGGGAGGGGGGGTTGTGGAGGATATTTTGAGAGCAAGTTTTGTGGGTTGTTCTCCATATTCAGTGTTTGGCAAGATGTTGGTCTTTTATGAGGTATAAACGTTCTCAAGGTGGTTGATGAAGACAGCACTTCATCATCCACAATACCATCACTATCAATCACCATCCCCCCCACCACCCTCACTACCCCCTCTCCTCCCTCACCAGTGGACGTCGACAGCGAGCATCAACCGTGGACTCACTCTAGAATGAATGCACATTTTCAGTTGCCTGAATTGAGGTTTTTTTTCTCTCTTCCATTTGCCTTGTTGCCGCGTTCACGGCTTTCATCTGCCTGGCATGTCTTTTGTAACTAATATTTGTGTATGACATTGCTTGTGTTTACTATACTTGTATGGCAGTGTTGCAGAGGTTGTTACGTAATGTTGGACTTGGTGTTGTATGGCTCATACCTTCGCTTTGTGTATCAGGAGATGCACTTTGAGATCATAACTGAAACAAATTGACAGGTGACAGGTTCAAAATTATAATGAATGAAGGCCAAGTATGGGTCAACAGGTGTATACTAGGACCCGCCTAGCAATTGGTCAACAGGTGAATACTAGGACCGCCTAGCATTTGCTAACAGGCCTGTTGCAGTTCTCCCTGATTCTCTGGTTGTTATGTAAAATCTCGGACCTGATGATAAGCTTAGTCCCCCAGGGTACTGTACCTACCCCCAGTACACATTCTCCCTCCCCCAGGGTACTGTACCTACCCCCAGTACACATTCTCCCTCCCCCAGGGTACTGTACCTACCCCCAGTACACATTCTCCCTCCCCCAGGGTACTGTACCTACCCCCAGTACACATTCTCCATCCCCCAGGGTACAGTACCTGCCCCCAGTACACATTCTCCCTCCCCCAGGGTACTGTACCTACCCCCAGTACACATTCTCCCTCCCCCAGGGTACTGTACCTACCCCCAGTACACATTCTCCATCCCCCAGGGTACAGTACCTACCCCCAGTACACATTCTCCATCCCTCAGGGTACTGTACCTGCCCCCAGTACACATTCTCATGTCTACCAGAGACATATTTAAAGAGTTATATCATCCTTTGTAAACATCACCTTAATCTTTTAACCTTCACTGAGGACACAAGAAACCGTCAAACCGATGTGAACAAAATCTTGTATATTTTTCTACCCAAAACAGTGTGACGATGAACGAGGAAAAGTACGAGTTCCTTCGCATTAAGGTGTCAGAAAATAATAATCCGAACCCACACATAACGCACGAAATGGTACGGATGGCGCTTCTCTATCCCCTCACGCTTCTCTCTATTCCTTGACGCTTCTCTCTCTATCCCTTGACGCTTCTCTCTCTATCCCTTGACGCTTCTTTCTGTCCCCTGACACTTCTCTCTATCCCCTGACGCTTCTCTCTATCCCCTCACGCTTCTCTCTATCCCCCTCACGCTTCTCTCTATCCCCCTCACGCTTCTCTCTATCCCCTCACGCTTCTCTCTATCCCCTCACGCTTCTCTCTATCCCCCTCACGCTTCTCTCTATTCCCCTGGCGCTTCTCTCTATCCCCTGACGCTTAATACGTCGTATCTCTTATTCCTTCATTAAAGAAAAAAATGGATTTTTTTTTAAGCTAATACAAACATTAAGATCACACAAGAGAGTGGACAGGAGGCATGATCACTCTGTAAGTGATCTCCTCACAAGACCTCACGGCTAAACAACTCAATAAATAAAGCAATAATAAAGTAATTTACCAGAGCTGCAGGAATAATAATAAGTTGGCTAAGAAAACCTTTCCAGGCATCAGATGCCAAGGTGTTTATATATATATATATATATATATATATATATATATATATATATATATATATATATATATATATATATATATATATATATATATATTTACTCACCGTGAAGACTGTTTTAAGAACAGGTTCTTCCTTCGTCCCTTCACTTAGATGCGTATACGGACTTTACAAAAATTTTGGAACGCTTAAATTCCATCGTGAGATTGTATTCCCAGGAGCCGAGGCGCGAGCTCCCACAGTCTACACGCCTTAGACCCAGGCCAGGAGTCACCAAGCATTTATGTGTTCACTTACGAAGCCTGTGCATCTTTCCTTAATCATAGCGGCTTAGTCTGTATTAAACAGTTTACGAGCTTGGGAACGCTGCGAGGTGGTCCTCGACCCAAGGTTATTATTGGTATACACAATATCGTAACTTATAACACTTTTATTAAAAAGTAAACTAAACTTGATGGAAGATGTAGAGGTTTCGCAAAGTGGATATGTAAATACTTGATGCATCTTGGCCACGGAGACGTGGTAGAATGGGCATATTACCAGAAGACTCCTGTGTTCAGGAGTAGATTGATATATCTAATTTGAGACAGTCTTGCTTCAAGCACCAACAGTCTGACTGATCACTCGGGGTCTACAAAGAGCTAAGGTTAGTGACCGGAAGCCACTTACTTTGAAAGTCTCTTGTTGTTGTTTTAAGAAACATACTCTATAGTTGTAGAGGTGAAGGTGGCACTTTTCACTGTTGAAGTGTGAGATATGCTGCCATAAGGCGTATCAGATGCCTCTCTTGCTTGTCTTAAGATTGTCCCCAAGGGTCTGTCTTGGGAAATGTGGGTCTGTCTTGGGAAATGTGGGTCTGTCTTGGGAAATGTGGGTCTGTCTTGGGAAATGTGGGTCTGTCTTGGGAAATGTGGGTCTGTCTTGGGAAATGTGGGTCTGTCTTGGGAAATGTGGGTCTGTCTTGGGAAATGTGGGTCTGTCTTGGGAAATGTGGGTCTGTCTTGGGAAATGTGGGTCTGTCTTGGGAAATGTGGGTCTGTCTTGGGAAATGTGGGTCTGTCTTGGGAAATGTGGGTTTGTCTTGGGAAATGTGGGTCTGTCTTGGGAAATGTGGGTCTGTCTTGGGAAATGTGGGTCTGTCTTGGGAAATGTGGGTCTGTCTTGGGAAATGTGGGTCTGTCTTGGGAAATGTGGGTTTGTCTTGGGAAATGTGGGTCTGTCTTGGGAAATGTGGGTTTGTCTTGGGAAATGTGGGTTTGTCTTGGGAAATGTGGGTCTGTCTTGGGAAATGTATTTCCTTGGACCTTTCCTCATCCTTTCTTGGTATTTTATCAATATTTTCTTTTAAGTCTTTTTCCTGACATTTTGTTCTCTTTCATCCCCCCTTAGTCCTGTCTTTGGTCTGTTCTTTAGTACTTTTATTGACATTTGTCTAAATCTTTCTTCCCTTGGACTTGCAGTCTTTACCTTTGTATATTCTCATATATTTCCTTTTACTTTAAGATTTTCCCTATTTCATTTTCAACTTTTTTCTTTGGTATATAATTCTCTGCGTTTCTCTCGGTCTTTCCTTCATTCTTTTCCCCCCCCCCCCGGGGCCTTCCCCCCTCCTCTCCCTTTCTCCCCCTCTCCCCCCTCCATCCCCCATCCCCCATCCCCCCCCCCCTCCTCTCCTGGGATCCAGCCTCCAGACCAGATAATGCACTTTGACATTTTCTTTAGAGTTTTGGGAAGCTTGGTGGGTTGGTTTGGAGGAATATCTGTGATTTGGCGGCCCCGCGCTCTTGTAAGATTTCGACCCCCCGGGGGCATGTGGTTTACTTCGACCCCCCGGGGGCATGTGGTTTACTTCGACCCCCCGGGGGCATGTGGTTTACTTCGACCCCCGGGCATGTGGTTTACTTCTACCCTCCCGGGGGCATGTGGTTTACTTCTACCCCCAGGGGCATGTGGTTTACTTCGACCCCCGGGGGCATGCGGTTTACTTCGACCCCCGGGGGCATGTGGTTTACTTCGACCCCCGGGGGCATGTGGTTTACTTCGACCCCCGGGGGCATGTGGTTTACTTCGACCCCCGGGGGCATGTGGTTTACTTCGACCCCCGGGGGCATGTGGTTTACTTAGACCCCCCGGGGGCATGTGGTTTACTTCGACCCCCGGGGGCATGTGGTTTACGTCGACCCTCCCGGGGGCATGTGGTTTACTTCGACCCCCGGGGGCATGTGGTTTACTTCGACCCCCGGGCATGTGGTTTACTTCGACCCCCCCCGGGGGCATGTGGCTTACTTCGACCCTCGGGGGCATGTGGTTTACTTCGACCCTCGGGGGCATGTGGTTTACTTCGACCCCCCCGGGCATGTGGTTTACTTCGACCCCCCCGGGGCATGTGGTTTGGTTCGACCTCCCCGGGGGGCATGTGGTTTACTTCGACCCCCGGGGCATGTGGTTTGGTTCGACCTCCCCGGGGGCATGTGGTTTACTTCGACTCCCCGCATTATGAGGCCATGAATTGTGCTTTCATCTACGATCAGTTCGAATTTGCTTTCAAGCAAGAACAATTAGTAAATAAGGATTTAGGAAAGTTTAAGGTTTATGTCTTCTGTGTGGTAAGAGTCTGTTGTATTTATATATAAGTAGGAATCCCCGGCGTTACCCGGGTCTCTGGCTTTTTGTCTCTTGTCTCTATTTATCCGTATGTTCAGAACATGCATCGTTCCATGTCCATATCAGAATGTTATAATTTTATGAACAGATGGTAAAACTATTGCCTTAGGGCCAAGCATTTCATCTTCCGCAGACTTGATCAAGGGTTGCCATGGGAGTCGAACCGCCATAAATGGAAGAAATGGGGCCATCTCTGACCTACCTATGACATCATCACACTCACCAGCAGTTGTCCTGCAAAGTTTAATAAGGCTAGCCGCAAGCATCTGGCCTACAACCCTGGACAGACAGCCGCATTCTATTTTACAGATATAGGTTAAAATATTGATTATATGTGATGGAAAGATTGTTTGCAGCACCGGGGAAACTATCTGGGACAGAGAAGAGAAGTGAGAATGTGGTGAGAGAGGTGGGAGAGATGAGAGACGAGGGGACAGATGAAGGAGAGATGGGATAGTATAAATACAGATGAAGGGATGATAAGAGCTCGAGGAAAATGAGATGCAGAAAAGGTTTTTAGATCTTGGGATATACGGAGAAGTGAGAGGAGCGGACGAGTCGTGAAACTCTACCTTCCTCCACACATCCTCTTACTCCAAATTAAAATTTAAATTCCCCCCAACCATTCCTCCGTCCCCTCTATCCCTCTCCTTGCCATATCCTTCGCTGAAAAACCAAACCAAAAAGAGAAGACAGTACTAGGAAGAGCTGAGAGAGGGAAGAGAGCGTAGGGAGAGATGAGAGAACGAAGGGTTGAGATGAGAAGAGAACATAGGGGAAGAAAAGAGAGAGATGAAAAATTGAGAATGGCTAAGAGAAACGAAAATTCATTGGACAGCTCTTAGAGAGAAAGGGGGGGGGGGAGGTGAAGGAGAAAACAGGGGTGTGTGAGGGGGCCAGCGTGAAATATGACGAGCTATTAATGAGGCGACGCTCCCCTCTAAAATAGGGAGGAGTTTATGGGGGGGGAGGAAGGAGGGGGGGGGGGGTGTTAAAAGAGAGTGGGAGAGGATGAGGTGAAGCAAGAGAGACCATTACCGTGAGTGGGACATTGGCTGTGTCCCCCACTCACACGGGCTCCCTTCACCTCATTAACTTTCACCCTCTAAATCCCATGAAGCCTTACCATTAACCCTCAGCCTCTCAACACCTGTCTCTTAACTCTCAGACTGAGAAAAATGACAAGAACTTGGTTAGATAACAAGAACCTTGCAAACAAGAGATGCCATATCACCGATGATCATTTTTGAGACACTAGTGCTCTCTAGAGTTTTGAGACACTAGTGCTCTCTAGAGTGGAATTCGGTTGCACACTGACAGCCTTATTCAAAGCTGGATAAATTGCTGACCTGGAGAGCATACAAAATTCTTTAATGCTGAAATCTACTCAGTATATTAAAAAAATTATTGGTATAGCTTAAAAATCAAAATTCCGCATTCCTAGGACACAGGCAGTATAGATATATGATAATTTAAACTTGGAGAATATCAGAGGGACTTGTTCCAAATCTGCACAGGAAAATAGGACCACATGAGACCAGGAGGACGTGACAGGAAGTGAAAAATAGCCCCGTTTAAAAGCAGAGGTGCAATAGGTACGCTGAGAGAGAACTCCATCAACATGAAGGAGCCCAAGACCTTCAACAATCTCCTTGTACACATCAGAGGTCATACCTGGCCGGCAGCTCTCACTTGGATTTGATAAGACACCTTCAAAGTCTACCAGACCACACACACCACACACTAGAAGGTGAAGGGACGACGACGTTTCGGTCCGTCCTGGACCATTCTCAAGTCGATGAGAATCGACTTGAGAATGGTCCAGGACGGACCGAAACGTCGTCGTCCCTTCATCTTCTAGTGTGTGGTCTGGTCAACATACTTTAGCCACGTTATTGTGACTCATCGCCTGCACACCTTCAAAGGATTCCTGATCAACCAGGCTGCGATTCTTTGGTCAGGCTGCTATAGCAGCTGCGTACAACAGCCTGGTTGATCAAACCACCAACTAGGAGATCCCCGGAATCATCGAAAGGTAAAGGTAAGGTAAATCCTCAGTCTCTTGACCCTCTTACCCATAGGCTTAGCCTCTTTCCCATTGGCTGCAGCTTTACCCAGTAATATTATTTTCACCTGGCTGCTCGATTATTTTATACGTTCACAAGATATATCTTGAGATGATTTCGGGGCTTTAGTGTCCCCGCGGCCCGGTCCTCGACCAGGCCTCCACCCCCAGGAAGCAGCCCGTGACAGCTGACTAACACCCAGGTACCTATTTTACTGCTAGGTAACAGGGATTTTACTGCTAGGTAACAGGGTACTCGCTCTCTTTACCTATTCTATTCACATTTTTTTATAGAAATTAACAAAATAGTATTCATGTCGTGTTATATTCTCTCCATTTTGGTGTCTTCTTTTCACCATATTTCTTGTTTCTGTTTTCTCTGTTCCCGTCCTTCGTCTCTTAACTCATCCATCCGCCCACGTCTCTCTCTCTCTCTCTCTCTCTCTCTCTCTCTCTCTCTCTCTCTCTCTCTCTCTCTCTCTTCTCTTTCTCTTTCTTTCTCTCTTTCTCTCTTTCTCTCTTTCTCTCTTTCTCTCTCTCTCTCTCTCTCTCTCTCTCTCTCTCTCTCTCTCTCTCTCTCTCTCTCTCTCTCTCTCTCTCTCTCTCTCTCTCTCTCTCTCTCTCTCTCTCTCTCTAGCCCTGGTGAGGGCTGTTGGTGGAGTCTAGCCCCATCCTCGTCCACAGCTCTCCCCCTCTAGCCCTGGTGAGGCCTGCTGATGAAGTCTAGCCCCATCTTCGTCCACAGTTCTCCCCCTCTAGTCCCTGGTGAGGGCTGTTGGTGGAGTCTAGCCCCATCCCCGTCCACAGCTCTCCCCCTCTAGCCCTGGTGAGGCCTGTTGGTGGAGTCTAGCCCCATCCCCGTCATGCGCATTTCGGCAGAATTGCGGACTTTCCCATTGCTAGGTCCGGCCGGCCGACACACGGCCAGAATATAAAGTGGTCTCGCTGCTGTCAATTTTCACCGTGAAAACAGCTTTCCATCGAATTTTTATTTTTTTTTCCCTTTCGTGTAACTTTCGACTGGGCACATCGCTTTTAATAATGTTGCCTTGTCTGGCAGCCTCGAACGCGGGTTGAAGAGGATGAAACGGGCGAAGAAATACCAGGAACGAGTCGCCTAAGAGAAAGACACACACACACACACACACACACACACACACACACACACACACACACACACACACACACACACACACACACACACACACACACACACACACACACATGAGAGAGAGAGAGAGAGAGACAGTCCTGTAAGGTCCCTTCAAGAATCGTAAACTCCTCTGTACTCTTATCTTAAAACCGGCCGAGGAGGATGGTGTCGAGCTCAACACCGGCCGAGGGGAAGGGTGTCAATCTCAACACCGGCCGAGAGGAAGGGTGTCGAGCTCAACACCGGCCGAGGAGGATGGTGTCGAGCTCAACACCGGCCGAGAGGGAGGGTGTCGAGCTCAACACCGGCCGAGAGGAAGGGTGTCGAGCTCAACACCGGCCGAGGAGGATGGTGTCGAGCTCAACACCGGCCGAGAGGAAGGGTGTCGAGCTCAACACCGGCCGAGAGGAAGGGTGTCGAGCTCAACACCGGCCGAGAGGAAGGGTGTCGAGCTCAACACCGGCCGAGGAGGATGGTGTCGAGCTCAACACCGGCCGAGGGGAAGGGTGTCGAGCACAACACCGGCCGAGAGGGAGGATGTCGAGCACAACACCGGCCGAGAGGGAGGATGTCGAACTCAACACCGGCCGAGATGGAGGATGTCGAGCACAACACCGGCCGAGAGGAAGGGTGTCGAGCTCAACACCGGCCGAGGAGGATGGTGTCGAGCTCAACACCGGCCGAGGGGAAGGGTGTCGAGCACAACACCGGCCGAGAGGGAGGATGTCGAGCTCAACACCGGCCGAGGAGGATGGTGTCGAGCTCAACACCGGCCGAGAGGAAGGGTGTCGAGCTCAACACCGGCCGAGAGGAAGGGTGTCGAGCTCAACACCGGCCGAGGAGGATGGTGTCGAGCTCAACACCGGCCGAGAGGGAGGGTGTCGAGCTCAACACCGGCCGAGAGGAAGGGTGTCGAGCTCAACACCGGCCGAGAGGAAGGGTGTCGAGCTCAACACCGGCCGAGGAGGATGGTGTCGAGCTCAACACCGGCCGAGGGGAAGGGTGTCGAGCACAACACCGGCCGAGAGGGAGGATGTCGAGCACAACACCGGCCGAGAGGGAGGATGTCGAACTCAACACCGGCCGAGATGGAGGATGTCGAGCACAACACCGGCCGAGGGGAAGAGTGTCGAGCACAACACCGGCCGAGAGGGAGGATGTCGAGCACAACACCGGCCGAGATGGAGGATGTCGAGCACAACACCGGCCGAGGGGAAGAGTGTCGAGCTCAACACCGGCCGAGAGGGAGGGTGTCGAGCTCAACACCGGCCGAGAGGGAGGATGTCGAGCACAACACCGGCCGAGAGGGAGGATGTCGAGCACAACACCGGCCGAGAGGGAGGATGTCGAGCTCAACACCGGCCGAGAGGGAGGATGTCGAGCACAACACCGGCCGAGAGGGAGGATGTCGAGCACAACACCGGCCGAGAGGGAGGATGTCGAACTCAACATCCATCATTTGGTGGTGTTGGAGGAGGAGGAGGAGGAGGAGCGGTCAGTGGCGTGCCCAACGTGTTCCAGCAGCCCAGCTGATGGTCCTGTAACAACCTTCCCTGGGAAGAAATATTGGGTATTGGTCTCCTGTATTGACAAAAGCATTAAGCTCTTGTGACACAAGAGGGGGGAGCAGGTACCAGCTCTCGGGCCGCTCTACTGTATTATACACACCGCCGTATTGTAGCGGAAGTATACAATAGGGGAAGCAATATCATGAGTGGGTTGGACCAATGGGCGTTTTGCTATGATGGACCGTAAAATCAGAAGCTTGGATTAGATTGATGAACCCACAGAGAAGGGGGAGACTGTGCTGGATCTGTGTGGCCGCTCTATCTGTTTGTTCAGTAGATATGGTACATGAACAATTAATTAATTGACCCCTGACACCTTTATTGAAGGAGTAACAGCATAGCATAGTAGCCCAACCCCTACAACTGTTAGCCCAAGGGGGGGGGGGGAGGTGGAACTACTCAAAGGAAACCATACAATACATAATTCCCAAGGTGAAATATAGACCAGAATTAAGCCATAAAATAAATAAAGACTCTCAAACAGAACATAAAAACATGTATTCACCTAGTTGTATTCACCTAGTTGTATTCACCTAGTTGTATTCACCTAGTTGTGCTCGCGGGGGTTGAACTTTGCTCTTTCGGCCCGCGTCTCAACTGTCAATCAACTGTTTTTAACTACTACTATTTTTTCTCCACACCATTCACACACACACAT
Organism: Procambarus clarkii; assembly: GCF_040958095.1. Lineage (NCBI taxonomy): Eukaryota > Metazoa > Arthropoda > Malacostraca > Decapoda > Cambaridae > Procambarus > Procambarus clarkii. The sequence goes on from NC_091178.1 coordinate 3,774,098, forward strand.
CAGGAAGCAGCCCGTGACAGCTGACTAACTCCCAGGTACCTATTTACTGCTAGGTAACAAGGGCATAGGGTGAAAGAAACTCTGCCCATTGCTTCTCGCCGGCGCCCAGGATCGAACCCGGGACCACAAGATCATGTGCCCAGCGTGCTGTCCGCTCGGCCACCGGCTCCCTGGAGTGAGTGTGTGTGTGTGTGTGTGTGTGTGTGTGTGTGTGTGTGTGTGTGTGTGTGTGTGTGTGTGTGTGTGAATATTATCTCTAGACATATATGTTGAAATATATGTGAAGGCCTTTACAAAAACTTGTAACTTCTGTAGATATAAAAGACGAAAAATACATTGGTTACAAATGCGGGGTTCAAGAGCTATTAGCTCCACTAGGTAGACACAAATAGTGAATACAAATAGTAAATGCGCACGCACGCGCGCGCACACACACACACACACACACACACACACACACACACACACACACACACACACACACACACACACACACACAGTTCACTTGACTGTCTCAAGTGAACAGTTCATCAAACAAGAGGATTAACATGCCCAATCCCTTAAACTTCTGTTAGCTTGCGAATGCAAGGGGAGGGGGGAGGTTGGAGCTCAATGTGACATTTATTATTCTACCCGTATGCCACACGTCTCCTACGTTGACACAATCTCTCACGTCGTGGTCAAGGCTGGATAGTAGCAGCGTCACCAAGGTCGTCCTGAAGGGGAAGGGGGTGATGGTGAAGGAGGTGCAGCGGCCCTTGAGCCCACTGTGTACTGGGGGCACCGGGGCGTTCCTTTACACAAGTTGCAACTCTCAGAGATGATATCTTTAGGGCGGGAGATTGTCAGTCAGGCGTTAGAGGTCTCCGAGAAGTTACCTGAAACTTGGCCACTTTTTCTGAGAGGCGCCGGTGTTTGGTACCTCGTCCCTCCTCGCGCTGAGGTATAGAGTTCCTCCTGATGGTGGGATTGGTGGTCAGCCTCCTGATGGTGGGATTGGGGGTCAGCCTCCTGATGGTGGGATTGGGGGTCAGCCTCCTGACGGTGGGATTGGGAGGTCAGCCTCCTGACGGTGAGATTGGGGGTCAGCCTCCTGACGGTGGGATTGGGAGGTCAGCCTCCTGACGGTGGGATTGGGAGGTCAGCCTCCTGACGGTGAGATTGGGGGTCAGCCTCCTGACGGTGGGATTGGGGGTCAGCCTCCTGACGGTGGGATTGGGGGGTCAGCCTCCTGACGGTGGGATTGGGGGTCAGCCTCCTGACGGTGAGATTGGGAGGTCAGCCTCCTGACGGTGAGATTGGGAGGTCAGCCTCCTGACGGTGGGATTGGGAGGTCAGCCTCCTGACGGTGGGATTGGGAGGTCAGCCTCCTGACGGTGGGATTGGGAGGTCAGCCTCCTGACGGTGGGATTGGGAGGTCAGCCTCTTGACGGTGGGATTGGGAGGTCAGCCTCCTGACGGTGGGATTGGGAGGTCAGCCTCCTGACGGTGGGATTGGAGGTCAGCCTCTTGACGGTGAGATTGGGGTCAGCCTCCTGACGGTGAGATTGGGGGGTCAGCCTCCTGACGGTGGGATTGGGAGGTCAGCCTCCTGACGGTGGGATTGGGAGGTCAGCCTCCTGACGGTGGGATTGGGAGGTCAGCCTCCTGACGGTGGGATTGGGAGGTCAGCCTCCTGACGGTAAGATAGGCAACTTATCCAGCAATTAAGTACATAAAAACATAGATATTTCCGCCAAAAAAAACTAAAAACAAAAAAATATATTTGTATAGATCATTACATCGTCTGAACGCTTTATTCTGATTAAGAAATTGAATACGCAATTCAGAGATCATTAATATATTCTATTCTTAATTGGCACTGTTTATTGTGTACTGTGGGTTCATTGCTTATTGGCACCGGAAGTTGTCTAATGCAAGATAAGAAGAGCTTGTCGCCTCGAACAAGGAATCTCTGCACATCGCCGAGTGGCTCCTTTTCTCGTGAATAAAGAGGAGGAGGAGGAGGAGGTGTACTAGGATGAGCTAGAAGATGGACGATGACAGAGGGATCCTTGCAAATAGCCCGCGAAAATTGAAGGAGCCAGCTTGCCAATCAAGATCTGGAATCTGGCTAGGTCTGGGCCGGTCCCCAGGGGAGCCGCTTGCTTCCAGCCTCTCCAGAGATCCGGATATCCCGCCTTTTATCCGGCTTTTTTCTTCATTATTTTTTCGGTGAGGAGGAGTGGGGGAGGAGGGGGGGGGGTTACATTTTACAGCATCCTGACCGGGTGAGAGACTGCAGGCAGCCCTCTGTGGAGGGGAGAAGGGGAGGGGGGGGGGGGAAGATAAGGGTGAAGGGGGAGAGGATGAGGGAGAGCTCCGCTTTCTCATTTTCTCTCTCTTGCTCGTCTCTTTTTGTCTCCTCTCTCTCTCTCCTCTTCTCATTCTATTAGGCTCTTCATTTCCCTTTATATCTCTCATATTTTCTTAATCTCTCTCTCTCTCTCTCTCACTCTCTCTCTCTCTCTCTCTCTCTCTCTCTCTCTCTCTCTCTCTCTCTCTCTCTCTCTCTCTCTCTCTCTCTCTCTCTCTGTCTCTGTCTCTGTCTCTCTGTCTCTGTCTCTCTCTCTGTCTCTCTCTCTGTCTCTCTCTGTCTCTCTCTGTCTCTCTCTCTCTCTCTCTCTCTCTCTCTCTCTCTCTCTCTCTCTCTCTCTCTCTCTCTCTCTCTCTCTCTCTCTCTCTCTCTCTCTCTCCCCGCATCAAGAGATATTGCAGGAGCGAGGCTGGAGGCGCTGCTGGTGAGGAGGACGCTAAACACCGCCCAGGAAGACAGCCAATCAGAGTCTCTGGTGGCTGATGGCGTCGTTCTATAGGTCTATTAGCTTGACAATCAGAAGGAAGATGGCCCAACTAGGAGCAAGGACGAAAGGAGGGGGAGAGAAGGTGCAGACACCGAGAGGAAGGAAGGGGGAACCTAACCCGAGTAGAGAGGGTAACGATGGATGAAAGGGAAGAGAGAGAGGGAGAGAGTAAAGACAGATGAAAGGGAAGAGAGAGAGAGGAGGAGGGATGCGTGAGTCCTTCATATAACAGAGGGTTACTGCCGCCCGATGGGCTCACTTGCTCGGGTCCAGATGAGCGCGGAACACACTGGACAGGAGCGCCCGATGATTCTGAAGGCTCCGCGTATGAATATGAAGGAGAGAGAGGGAGAGGTCGGGTCTGTTGTGCGGGGCCAGGATGAGCGGCCAAACTGTAGGGGGAAGGGGTCATAACAGAGAGAGAGAGGGGTCGTAAGAGAGTAAGGGGTCATAAGAGAGAGAGGGGAAATGACCCCCAGGCAGCATTCACCCCTGATGAGGGCCGAGGGGATCCTAGGGTTTATGAAGGCTTGCCAGCAACACCAATAATTAGGAAATATTAATTGAAAGATGAAGGCCCGCTGACCATATTCTTGGTCCTGGGGGGGGGGGGGGCGCTGGAGCAGAAGGTATGATCTAAGTGAGGGGCGAGTGAGGGGAAGTGAGGGTCTCCTGGTGCTAAGCTGACAGCCAATTAAATATTGGATTAAAAAATATGTTTTCTGGACTTTCCACGTGTAGTGCGATCAGTTGTCTGTTTGTTTTTCTTCCTGCTCTACTACTTCCTGTTCTACTTCTTCTTCCTGTTCTTCTTCTTCCTGTTCTACTTCTTCTTCCTTAGGGGGAGTTTTATCTCCTAGTATACTGTATTGGGAAGCGTCCTTCATCCTGTGAGTAAAAACAACGCAGTAGACTACAAGTAAAATATTCCCAATTGGAAAACCCGCTGTGTTGTTCATCCTGCGGCCGGTACCGTGACGCCGGGGTGTTGTTCATCCTGCGGCTGGTACTGTGACGCCGGGGTGTTGTTCATCCTGCGGCTGGTACTGTGACGCCGTGGTGTTGTTCATCCTGCGGCTGGTACTGTGACGCCGTGGTGTTGTTCATCCTGTACAAGACACAGGTGGGATTCTCTTAACAATTCTCTTGAATTGTCCAGAGAATGATTACCATTCACCAGCCCGCACGCTGCGGCATCTTCCCGGTACTCAAAGTACCAGGAAGTACTCAAAAGTACTTTATCAAACTATATATTAAAGTATCGTTCTTTGCTTCTGTGTATCATTCCTTCTCCCTCTCCTTCCCTCGCTTCTCTGTGCTTTCGCTGGCTTTCTTCCCTCGTCTGTTTGTTCCCTCGCTTCCCTGTACCTCCCCTCGCTTCCCTGTACCTCCCCTCTCTTTACTGTACCTTTCCTTACCGTCTATTCCCTGTATCTTTACTTGATTGATGGTTGCCGCCAGGAGCGGTTGGGTTATTGTGCAGCCTCGTGCTTATCCTGTGAGGGGTGGTGCAATAAGATTGGCGAGGTCACCTTCACTTCCCTTCCCCTCGCCTACTTTCACTTCCCCTCACTTTTCCTCCCTTCCCAGTTGTCCAACTGTCCCTCAAACCTCACTTTAATTTATCATAAATTGCTTCCCACACTGGAAAGTCCTTCTTTAATCTGTGCTCTCGTCGCCCCTTCATGTCTGTTCCCTTCCCCTCAGATGTCTCTCCTTCCCCTCAGATGTCTCCCCTTCCCCTCAGACCTCTCTCCTTCACCTCAGATGTCTCTCCTTCCCCTCAGATGTCTCCCCTTCCCCTCAGATGTCTCCCCTTCCCCTCAGATGTCTCCTCTTCCGGTCAGTTCTCTCCCCTTTCCCTCAGAGCTCTCCTCTCAGACCCCTTTCCCCTCACCTCGGACTTCCCCTCCTCCTCTTCCCCCCCTCATCCATCCCTCTCCCTCACCTCACATTCCCTCACCTTGGACTCTCCCCTTTACATCTCTTGCAGAGGCTGCCCCCATAAAGTGAGGGGGGTGAGGGGGGTGAGGGGGGTGTGATGGGCCCCCAGTGTCACCCACCAGCTGGCGTGTCTCCCCTTACCTGCCCTCGTAACTTGCTCCCTTAAAACTGGCGAGCCACTTTCCTCTCCCATCTCATGTTCCCTTCCCCTCTCATCTCCCCTCTCGCTTTCCCTATTACATTTGGAATCTCCTTCTGTTACGTCTTGTGCTTCATATTTCCACCCCCCCCCCTTCCCTTCCCTGAAGACTTTGTACTTTCCCCGCTACCCTATTACCTCAAGCTTTACCTTTCCCCGCTACCCTATTACCTCAAGCTTTACCTTTCCCCGCTACCCTATTACCTCAAGCTTTACCTTTCCCCGCTACCCTATTACCTCAAGCTTTACCTTTCCCCGCTACCCTATTACCTCAAGCTTTACCTTTCCCCGCTACCCTATTACCTCAAGCTTTACCTTTCCCCGCTACCCTATTACCTCAAGCTTTACCTTTCCCCGCTACCCTATTACCTCAAGCTTTACCTTTCCCTGCTACCCTATTACCTCAAGCTTTACCTTTCCCCGCTACCCTATTACCTCAAGCTTTACCTTTCCCTGCTACCCTATTACCTCAAGCTTTACCTTTCCCCGCTACCCTATTACCTCAAGCTTTACCTTTCCCCGCTACCCTATTACCTCAAGCTTTACCTTTCCCCGCTACCCTATTACCTCAAGCTTTACCTTTCCCCGCTACCCTATTACCTCAAGCTTTACCTTTCCCTGCTACCCTATTACCTCAAGCTTTACCTTTCCCTACAGCCTTCACATTGTTTACCTGAAGCCTGACATTTTTCCCCCTGAAGCTTCACATCTTTTCCCTTCAAGTTTCCTATCAGGGTTCCAGCTTTCCCTTCCACTTTAGTACTTCTCGTGCTTCATTATCTCTCATCAAGCTTCAGACTTTCCCTCCTCAATGTTTATGCTTTATCCTTTGGTCTCTCTCTTTCCTCTCCATCTTTATACTTTCTCCACGAGCTCTATGCCAACACCTTCCTTTCACCTACCAACACCTGTTCCCTTACCTTGCACCTGTCCCCTTGCCCTCGGTCCTTACCTTCCATCTGTTCCACCCTCCCTTTTACCTCCCTCCTCCTGCACCTGTGCTTTCTCCATTTCCCTTCGCCTCCTGGACTCTTATCGGGGACTTTCCCTCTTACCTATTGCTCTTCTTTCCCATCCCTCACACAGGGTTACTCCCTCATTATGTGCTTCCCATTCCTATATAAGTTTTCCTTCGCATGCAAGTAAGCACATGGCTTCCCTTCTACCCCATAAGCACTACCTTTCCCTCTGGAGAGGTTTTCCCTGTTTGCTTCCCTCCTTCCTTACCTATATACCTACCTATCGCCAGCACAGCTTCACTACACTTGGGTTTTTAGAGGTAAATAACCTAACTTTATGTCCCTACTACACCTTGTTTAGCTTGGTCGTTCCTCCCGTGTCACGCATCTCATCCTTCTTCTTTTTCCATTTACCCATTTCTTTCCTTTCTTCCGTCATTTTCTTTCTTCTTTACACTCTTGTTATCTTTCGGTTTTATCGCTTGTTTTATGCCTCCCTTTTATTTCCTTCTCTCTGCACCCGCTGGTCGTTTGTTCCTCTGCTTCTTTCTCCCCCTATTCCTCTCCCTTTCCTTTCTTCTTCGCTTTCTTTTCTTCCTACTGTTACATTATTTATTTTTATTTGTTCTTGCTTCTATCTCCTCTAATTCCCTGTCTCTCTCTTCCCACTATCCCTTTCCCATCCTCTTGTCCTTCCTTCGCTTTCCCCACCTCTTCCTCATCCCACTCGCTCATCCTATCCCATCCCCTTCCTTTATCCCATCCTGCCCTCCCCATCACCTCCCCCCCCCCCCGCCTCGCAGATGAAGACGACCAGAAGTAATAAGAGGCTGAGCGCGGCAAAGCATCCAATTCCACGTATCGTCATAGCTCAGTAAGCGATAGGTAGGCGATTCAATCCCTCTCTCAAGCCCTCTGGATCCCGCCTCGCAAGAGAGGAACAGAGTCGGGGATGCTGTAGTGATGCTTCGAGCCCACCATGTTCTAGCGTGTGATAACTTGTCTGGTGTGTGTGTGTGTGTGTGTGTGTGTGTGTGTGTGTGTGTGTGTGTGTGTGTGTGTGTGTGTGTGTGTGTGTGTGTGTGTCCGCGCTTGCGTGCGTGTGCGTTTGCATGATCTCTTCATGCAGGGAGTAGGGTCTTAGGCCTGAACAAATTATCACTACTCTACGTCATCATTACCTTTTAAAACTAACCTAACCCAACCTAACCTAACCTAACCTAACCTAACCTAACCTAACCCAACCTAACCTAACCCAACCTAACCTAACCTAACCTAACCTAACCTAACCCAACCTAACCTAACCTAATCAGCGTGAGAGAGAAAATTTTGTGTTACATATATATGGTTAAAGTGTGACGTCACTCTGACCTTAGCATTTTATTGGGGTTCAGGATTTAGATTCTACTCCTCTAGGGACGCCACCATGAGATCCTTGTCCATCCTGTAACTCAGAATCCTTGAGTCCTATCTTGAGGTTATCTTGAGATGATTTCGGGGCTTAGCGTCCCCGCGGCCCGGTCCTCGACCAGGCCTCCATTTTGTTACACACTCCCCGGGAAGCAGCCCGTAGCAGCTGTCTAACTCCCAGGTACCTATTTACTGCTAGGTAACAGGGGCATCACGGTGAAAGAAACTCTGCCCATTTGTCTCCGCCTCCACCGGGGATCGAACCTGGAACCTCAGGACTACGAATCCGAAGCGCTGTCCACTCAGCTGTTTGGCCATACACACACACACACACACACACACACACACACACACACACACACACACACATTGGGTGTGGGGCTGGGTGGCCGAGTGGACAGCGCTCTAGACTCGAAGACCTAGGGACCGGGGTTCGATCCCCGCACCCGACGTAGACAAATGGGCAGAGTTTCATTAACCCTGATGCACCTGTTACCTAGCAGTAAATAGGTACCTTTGAGTTAGACAGCTGCTTCGGGCTGCTTCCTGAGTGTGTGTGTGTGTGGAAGAAAAAGAAATAGTAGTTAGTAACAGTTGATTGACAGTTGAGAGGCGGGCCGAAAGAGCAGAGCTCAACACCCGCAAGCACAAATAGGTGAATACACACACCAAGTAAATTGAGTTGAATGCTTCATGTCTCGGGACAGCTTGAAGCTTGATGCCCAGTAAGCGGCTGCTGGTGTGATACAAAGCTTCATAATATCTCACTGTATCTTGCTCCGGGTCTCTGTGTCTCTTGGTCTATATCCAGGCTCTTTGTCCCCGCTAAGATTCCAAACAGAGAGGCCGTGTTGTGGCTGTCTCACAGGTAGCCTCTTGAAGATGTTGGGTGGTCGACTTGACGGTAATAGTCTTGTTGTTGATGTTCTATTACAAAAGGGTGGGGGGGTCTACGAGTTTGTTGAAGATGGGGCTGTATTACAGGTGTGGAAATAGTCTGCTTGTTGAAGATGTGATGTTGTGGTGCTTGTTGGGCAGCCAGGTGGTAGTTAAATTGTGTGTTTTGGTGATGGTAGGCCTGTGAGGTATTGATCTCTGTGTTGCCCGTCAGCTGTGTTGTAGTGGTGGTTAAGGTGGTGGTGGTTGAGTGGTGGTTGAGGTGGTGGTGGTTGAGGTGATGGTTGTTGAAGTTGTGGTTGAGGTGGTGGTAGTGGCAGGCGTGCTAGGGTCGAGCTGAAAGAGTTTTATCAACAGATAGCAGGAACTAGAAAGGGAGGGATAAGATATATATAAAAAAGGACAGAAATAAGAAGAAAGAGGAGACAGAAGTGAAAGAGGAAGAATATGAATGGTGGAAAAGGAAGAGAGAGAGAACTGGAGGTGTATCTGGAGGAAGAGGAGTAGGAGGAGGAACTAGGACTGGAGCAGGTGGTGGAGGCCCTGGCGCAGATGCCAGTTCCTCTCGACTAATTACCCTCTTAACAGGGGGAGAAAACTGGCATCAACCTGCTTACCAGTTCATTATGATGGATCCCCCCAACGTAATAAGATGTCACCGTCTTGATGGCTCGCTCCGGACTCCTTCATCTTCCTTCCTCACACGTCTCCTGCTTTCCTCAAAGCTCTGTACCTCAAACATGTTGAACAAATAAAAATGCCATCCTTGTCATTGACATTTTCTTGAATAATCGTACATGGAATATTTTTCATGTACGTGCCTCACAGCTTCACGTGACCTCCTCACAGCCTCATGTGACCTCACAGCGTCACGTGACCTCCTCCTGACTTGCTGCCACCGCAGGAGAGGTCTGAGGTCAGCAGGATCCTCTTTATTCGTAAATAACAAAGTCAGTAGACTAACAGAGGTCACAGCTCGAATAAGACTTGGCTACAAGTATCTCTGGCAGTTCGGCTTGTATAGGGATCTAGATGAAGTAAAGTGTAAAGTGTGAGGACAAAGACAGGGACACACTCGAACACTATATCTTGGATTGTAGTAAAATTGAGCCATTTAGAGATAAATCTAAGCTCACTCTGTATGATATGGCAACCTATCTTATTACCATGGATAAATTACCTGAAATCCTTGCACTGTATCCACATTCCGCTTCCAGTAGATGAACGACATATGAGATGAAGAAACAAGTAGTGTATTGTGAAGACTAATAATAAACAGAAGCTCCCCTATGACTATCTCCATTGGTGAAACTTTTATGTATTAGCGATAAGACCTACCATTAATGTATAATGACTTACTGTAAATGTATAGCTTTTGAAATAGCACTTACTCTGTAACTAGCTGACATTGTAACTATAAGGTTGTGAAGGATAGATGAAATTGTTGATGTAATAATCTAAGATGAGGCCTGATAAAGACCTTTTGTGCTCTCTGTAATGCTTTTGCGCTACCGCTCACAGGATGGGTATGGGGTGCACAATAAACTAGCCGCCTTCGGCGGCAACAATAAAAAAAATCGTAACGGACATAACGAGTCGTCCTCTCATAATGCACAAATCAGAACTCAATAAACTCCAAAGGCAACCCTGATCAACCGGGCTGTGATTCATTCGTCAGGCGGCGAGCAGTGGTGGCTAAACAACATAACTGATCAGAGACCGGGCCGCACGGACATTGATTATCGAAACCTCCACACGATAACCTCAAGATAACGGTTGGCTTCGCAGCAAAGGATCTTTGGAGTCCGACTTTTTAAACTTTGGAGCATCTGACGTTGAACATTCATTAAGAATACTCGAATAAGACACAAGTATATTATCGGAACAATACCAGGCCTGGGGGGGGGGAGGGACGGGAACTATCAGGAGAAAGCACCAAGCCATCACGACTATATAGCACTGGGAAGGGGTCAGGATAAGGATTTGGGATGGGACGGGGGGAAGGAATGGTGCCCAACCACTTGGACGGTCGGGGATTGAACGCCGACCTGCATGAAGGGAGACCTGGTCTGGGGGGGGGGGAGGAAAAGTCTTAAGTGCGTAATGTAAATACCGGAGGGGGGCGAATTTTTGACTTGGGAATAAGGTACTAGTGCCTTGAAATATACGAGACCCGGAGAGTTAATTGAAAAATTCCCGTAGGGTCATAGAGCAGGGAGGTATGGCGGCCCGGGTGACGGTGACAGAACTGCTCACCATTATGGCACCGTAATCACCTAATTGTACTCACCTAATTGTGCTTGCGGGGGTTGAGCTTTGGCTCTTTGGTCCCGCCTCTCAACTGTCAATCAACTGGTGTACAGATTCCTACCGTGTGTCTGGTGGGCGGGTGGGAAGGCTGTGGCCTCATTACACACGGAGATCACAGTTGCGTGATGCGTCAAAAGAACAAAATGAACAGCAGTGTCTGGGATGCTCTCGGACGCAGGTTCGAATCCTCGTCACGGCCCTTGTGGATTTGTTCAAGGCTGTTGCCTCTTTTTGTGGGTTGAGTCGGTGACTGATTAATGAAAAGGCGAAGCGGATGGTGTAGGGGAGTAGGAGGGGAAGAGAGAAACAGGTAGCAAGACACCAGCACACTGGATTTGTGATCCTGTGGTCCCGGGTTCGATCCCAGGTGCCGGCGAGAAACAATGGGCAGAGTTTCTTTCACCTTATGCCCCTGTTACCTAGCAGTAAAATAGGTACTTGGGTGTTAGTCAGGTGTCACGGGCTGCTTAATGGGGGTGAGGCCTGGTCGAGGACCGGGCCGCGGGGACACTAAAGCCCCGAAATCATCTCAAGATAACCTCAAGATACGTAGGTACGTTTTTTTCATTGATGAATATAGATGAATGAGTATCGTAGGATGAAGAACATCGAAATAAAACAGTTTATTCCCCTGGCGGATTATAATGCGGAGGCAGTGATTTATCACCCCTGATACTCCTGTTCACCTAGCAGTAAATAGGTACCTGGGAGTTAGACAGCTGCTACGGGCTGCTTCCTGGGAGTGTGTGAGTGATATAAATATATGTAGTAAATATGAGAGTAAAATAGGTCGGGAGTCAGTTCATTAGCCAACCGACGGTCAGAAAGGCGGGGCCCAAGAGTTCGATCCTGCAGGCACAAATGCACAATAACATATGCCACTATGTTACCACATATGTTCACACATGAACTCGTCTCATCAATATGTACATGGCAGCCAATATGCAAATTAACATGCGCACTAATGCACACACCAGTACTCGCGAATACACGCAGGACTCACACGAATACCCACACCAGTACTCACACGAATACCCACACCAATACTCACACGAATACCCACACCAGTACCCACACGAATACCCACACCAGTACTCACACGAATACGCACTTGATACCCACATGTACGTTAGGGATCTCTAATGCTCAGAATACGTATGGAAGCACACAGTTGAGAGGCGGGACCAAAGAGCCAGAGCTCAACCCCCGCAAGCACAAACAGGTGAGTACCTTGGAGTTCAACCAGACTCCGGGGTTGAACAGACACCAGGGTTGAACAGACACCAGGGTTGAACAGATACCATGATTGAACAGACACCAGGATTGAACAGACACCAGGGTTGAACAGACACCAGGGTTGAACAGACTCCATGATTGAACAGACACCAGGGTTGAACAGACACCATGATTGAACAGACACCAGGGTTGAACAGACACCAGGGTTGAACAGACTCCATGATTGAACAGACACCAGGGTTGAACAGACACCATGATTGAACAGACACCAGGGTTGAACAGACACCAGGGTTGAACAGACACCATGATTGAACAGACACCAGGGTTGAACAGACACCAGGGTTGAACAGACACCATTGTTGAAGATAAAATGTTCATAACTGTGAACGGTCTATGGCATCCATTATATTAATAGACATTTGACACTTCGCATCAAGGTGACAAATTTGTGAATGAATGAATTATTTTTTTTACTTATATATATATATATATATATATATATATATATATATATATATATATATATATATATATGTATGTATAATGTATTTGTGTTGCTTCTTGCAACTTTAAGCCCATCTAGTTCATTTCAGAAGCCACCTATACCAGGCTCACAAACACATCTTCCCTTCGGCAAAACAAAACTTAACAGTATCAAAGGAAATACTGCAATAAGCCTTTGCAGTAAGACTTTTTTACCGTTCGCTAAAGTCATATTCCCCCCCAATTATTTCCCTAGAATCTTTCCTCTCTCTCTCTCTCTCTCTCTCTCTCTCTCTCTCTCTCTCTCTCTCTCTCTCTCTCTCTCTCTCTCTCTCTCTCTCTCTCTCTTCCGTGCTCGGTGTACGAAGCCGAGAAACTTTTCATGGACTTTCATCAACAAGGTCTCTGGCAGGGATTGGAGTGAGTAATGAAAAGAGGAAATGGTTATACGAAAAGAGCTTTGGGGAGTGGGGAGGGGGGGAGGGAGAGGTTGGGGGAGAGATGGGCCTTCAGTGTACAATAAGGGTCAAGGCTGGCTGGTCCAGGGCCTTCAGTGTAGAGTAAGGGTCAAGGCTGACTGGTCCAGGACCTTCAGTGTAGAGTAAGGGTCAAGGCTGACTGGTCCAGGGCCTTCAGTGTAGAGTAAGGGTCAAGGCTGACTGGTCCAGGGCCTTCAGTGTAGAGTAAGGGTCAAGGCTGACTGGTCCAGGGCCTTCAGTGTAGAGTAAGGGTCAAGGCTGACTGGTCCAGGGCCTTCAGTGTAGAGTAAGGGTCAAGGCTGACTGGTCCAGGGCCTTCAGTGTAGAGTAAGGGTCAAGGCTGACTGGTCCAGGGCCTTCAGTGTATAGTCAGGGTCAAGGCTGACTGGTCCAGGGCCTTCAGTGTAGAGTAAGGGTCAAGGCTGACTGGTCCAGGGCCTTCAGTGTACAGTCAGGGTCAAGGCTGACTGGTCCAGGGCCTTAAGTGTACAGTCAGGGTCAAGGCTGACTGGCCCATATTGCTTCACATAGGTTTTAGTCATTTTTTGACAGCTTTAATGGGGGATGCTATATAATGGGGGCTTTACTCTCCATATAATGGCCTGCCTTACCCTCCATAGAATGGTCGTTTTATACTGTGTTTAATGAGAACTTTACCCGCGAAATAATGGATGTTTTACGTCCATATAATGGCAGCTTTACCTGCCCTCTATATTGTTTGTGTTGTTGCTTGTGTTCGTAGCTTTGTGTGCTGATGTGGAAGGTGGTTGTGCAGCCAGGTGTTGGGTGGCATGTGTGTGAGATTGGTAAACCCGTATGGCAGGTGTCTTTAATGTGGGGTGAACGAATGTTTCTCTCTCTCTCTCTCTCTCTCTCTCTCTCTCTCTCTCTCTCTCTCTCTCTCTCTCTCTCTGTCTGTCTGTCTGTCTGTCTGTCTGTCTGTCTGTCTGTCTGTCTCTCTCTCTCTCGAACACATACATACACACAAGGCTGCAAAGACAAACTCTTTGGGCGGATCACTACCACGGGGACACATTGATGACCAAACCACACATTAGAAAGTGAAGAGACGACGATGTCTCGGTCCGTTCTGGGGCCAGATTCACGAAAGCACTTACGCAAGCACTTACGAACCTGTACATCTTTTCTCAACCTTTGGCGGCTTTGTTTACAATTATTAAACAGTTAATGAGCTCCGAAGCACCAGGAGGCTGTTTATAGCAATAACAACAGTTGAATGGGAAGTTTTCATGCTTGTAAACTGTTTAATAAATGTTACCAAAGCCTTCAAAGATTGAGGAAAGATGTACATGTTCGTAAGTACTTTCGTGAATCTGGCCCCTGGACCCTTATCAAGTCGGGTGATAAATGGTTCAGGACGGACCGAAACGTCGTCGTTTCTATACGTTCTGACGACGTAGTTTGGACATCATATCTTCAGCCCCGTTATTGTGACTCGTCGTCTATTAGACGTTACAGGTGGAAACGTAGTACTCACATGAGCCACCTTGAGGTGCTTCCGGGGCTTAGCGTCCCCGCGGCCCGGCCGTCGACCAGGCCTCCTGGGACATTAAAAATAACTTTTCTTCACTACCAGAGTAAATAACAGATGGGATGCATTAGGCAGTGATGTGGTGGAGGCTGACTCCATACACAGTTTCAATGAAGATAAGATAGAACCAATAATCTTAGGAATTGTAAACTAGTTGATTGACAGTTAAGAGGCAGGAACAAAGAGCTGAAGCTCAATCCCAGAGAAGCACAACTAGGTGAGTATATATATATATACATACATACATTCCCAGCATGCATCACCTGTCTAACTCCAAGGTACCTATTTATTGCTACGTGAACAGAGGTATTAGATGAAAGAAACTCTGCTCATTTGTCTCGATCGGGAATCGATTGTGGGGCCGTGGATTGCGAATCCCGACCGCTGTCCGCTCTGCCGCGTAGACAATGTGTGTGTGTGTGTGTGTGTGTGTGTGTGTGTGTGTGTGTGTGTGTGTGTGTGTGTGTGTGTGTGTGTGTGTGTGTGTGTGTGTGGTGTGTGTGTACCTTGAGATGATTATATTGTATGCAAATTACACAGTGCATTACACATTACACAATTACACAGACCAGATTCTAACGAACGAGAGAGAGAGAGAGAGAGAGAGAGAGAGAGAGAGAGAGAGAGAGAGAGAGAGAGAGAGAGAGAGAGAGAGAGAGAGAGAGAGAGAGAGGGCACAGCAAGCAGTGATATTCTTCATGCTGCTATTCAGTGAACTTTGGACGTCATCCCTTTCTTTCCCTGTGTTTTATCGCCCAATCTCTCCTTCTCTTGATTTATCCCCTTTCTCACTTCCTCTTATTTATCGCCTCATCACCCTGCCACCCTCTCCTATTGATTGTCCCTGCCCTTTAACTTTATTAATCCATTTTATATCCTTCTCCCTGTTGCTTTATCCCATTTCTCCCCTCTTCTTTCCTGTTTCAACTCCATTCCTATTCCTCATTATGTCCCTCTCTTTATTACTTTATCACTTACTCCCTCCACCTTCTCCCTCACTTCCTTCCCCGTTACTCTGGTCTATCTGCGTTATCAACTGTCTATAGTATTAATATTCTTAGTTGCGTATAATGATGTAGCAAGCAGAGGGGCTACCTTACCTTGAGGTGCTTCCGGGGCTTAGCGTCCCCGCGGCCCGGTCGTCGACCAGGCCAGCCTGTGTCCAGGCTGCAAATATATGCGACATATATGATTAGTTTATATTAGTTTCTGCTGCCAATTGTCTCTCATCCTAATTTTTTGTGATGTGTATGTAATTTAATTGTAATTATCACATTATGTATATTAATACATTATTTAATTATGTATGTAAACTTCCAAATTATATACTACTATTTATGAATAAAGATAATAATAATAATATTAATAATAATAATAATTCACGGTGCATGATAAAATGAGTGAAAGTTATAATAGACAAGAAAGGAATTGGGTGTAGAATAATAACGCCGTGTCCACTACTAACGCTGAAGAGGAAGACGATGGAAACAAAGGGAAGAGAAAGGAGAAGTGCGAACGAAAGGGGAGAGGAGGCAGAAAATGGGAGATAAGGGAAACGAAGCTGGCGAATACAAGAGGAGAGGAAATGAGGAAAGAGGATGGAAAGATAATTGATAATAAAAATGTCAGTAATGTGAAGGGACAAAGAGAGAGGGAGAGAGAGAGAGAGAGAAAGAGAGAGAGAGAGAGAGAGAGAGAGAGAGAGAGAGAAAGAGAGAGAGAGAGAGAGAGAGAGAGAGAGAGAGAGAGAGAGAGAGAGAGAGAGAGAGAGAGAGAGAGAGAGAGGAAATGCACATGAAAATATATATATATTTTTTGTGAAAATTGGAGTCATGAAAATGAGAAAACTGAAATGGGGAAAGCAGAAGGGAGAGACCCCCCCCCCCATCCCTCTTCCTTAATGGGCATATTAACACAATACACAAAAGGAAAGGAAGGAAACAAATGGTCGAAGTCAGGTATATGCTCCCAGCTCAAGACCCAACAGGTGCTCACAGGTGCCCACACGTTCTCACGGGTGCTCAAAGGTACTCACAGGTGCGTCTAAATGCAAATAGATGTCCATAGGTTCTCAAGATGTGTGTAAAGAGGCTTCCTTGTGGTCGAAAACGTGTCCTCGACGTGTAGGTTGGCAAGTGTCTTCGTGGGGTCGTTTGTGTTTACAGGAACCCAGAGTATTGCGTGAGTGCAGGTCGTATGTGGGGGTCTAGTGCATGTCGTGCATGCTTACAGGTCGTATGTTGGGTCTAGTGCATGTCGTGCATGCTTACAGGTCGTATGTTGGGTCTAGTGCATGTCGTGCATGCTTACAGGTCGTATGTTGGGTCTAGTGCATGTCGTGCATGCTTACAGGTCGTATGTGGGGATCTAGTGCATGTCGTGCATGCTTACAGGTCGTATGTGGGGGTCTAGTGCATGTCGTGCATGCTTACAGGTCGTTCGTGTCGTCTAGTACACGTCGGATGACTCCCTACACCTTACTACACTGACATTCCATTCACCCTGTCACACTGACCTCTATAATAACTTAACTATCCAAATCAGTACTCGTTTATTCGTTATGTAGCGCGTTACGAAAATGTATGCGCTAATTCGTTAACCATAATTCAGTACGGTAATTCGTGCCCCCCATGTGTCTGATGATTCGTTAGAACTTTACGAATAACGATACAAGCAATACGTTCGACTGGAATACTAATGACTAATTAGTAGCCGTGTAATTACGAATTATTGAGCGTCACGCCACTTAATTACCAAATATGAGGTCACGAATATCTGAATGAATATCAACTTATGTTCGTGTGTTGGTATATGAATGGCCGAAAGAATGGTGTTAACATAGACAGGTTACGAATGATAATTGATGTCTCATTCGAGTATTTCGTGACCTCGTGCATAAACCAATGTTGCAGACGAGGAGTCACAATAACGTGGCTGAAATATGTTGACCAGACCACACACTAGAAAGTGAAGGGACGACGACGTTTCGGTCCGTCCTGGACCATTCTCAAGTCGAATGTGACTTGAGAATGGTCCAGGACGGACCGAAACGTCGTCCTCCCTTCACTTTCTAGTGTGTGTGGTTTGGTCAACATAAACCTTTGTTATTATTCGGTCATTAATTCCATGTAGTTAGTGTTTTTCTCTTCCAAATCAAGGTTAACGTGTAATTGTCGCGCCTGGAAATGGGCTGCAACTCGTCCAGTCATTCGTAACTCCACAGCTGATGATTCGTCATACGATAATTCTCATCTCACGGATGAACAACGCTCAAACTACCGGCCGGGACGAGCCCAACTTCCGTCACCAGCTGATAATCGGCAGATTCGGTCCAGTAAATAATTCGGAAATCACTGACCCGACGGTTGGCAGCACTTAAGACACATGCAAATACCACACCTGAAATTTCCTTCTCACTTCTCTTCCTCTCTCTATACCTTCCCTTCTCCCTCTCTCTTATTCTTCTTTCATTCATTCCTGTTCCTCTTCCATGTGTTCCCTCCCTCTCTTATCGTTCATTCTCCCTATCTTTGCTGCTATCTTGTTCTTTCTTCCTACGTGCTTCCCTTCCTGCCTCTCTCTCTCTCTCTCTCTCTCTCTCTCTCTCTCTCTCTCTCTCTCTCTCTCTCTCTCTCTCTCTCTCTCTCTCTCTCTCTCTCTCTCTCTCTCTCTCTCTCTCTCTCTCTCTCTCTCCCTCCCTCCCTCCCTCCAAACTGTTCCTTCATTCCACGTCTCCAAAAAGCCTTACATCACACAAACAAACAAGCAACTCCGCCCGCTAATGGTGGTTGGCAGTAGTTAACAACATTACACATTTAAACACCACAGTAATGGAGTGTTTAGAGGGCACGAGGCTGTGTGAGTGACACCGTAGCGGGCCCAAGGTGCAGGGAGGGGGGAGAGGGGGGGCATGAGTGAGGTGTGTGTGAGGGTAGATTGTGAGGGGCCGCAGGTGTTCAGAGACGGGTGAGGGAGGTGGCGGCGTGCTTCGACTCGTGAAGCACCTCGTGCCTCATGCGGCCTGTGGGGCTGCCTGCCTGCGGGACGCCGGGTCAGGCGAGGGTGGGTGGTTCATTGCGCACGCACTCCGCGCATCCTTGCGTCGTGTCTATTTTGCGTTGTGTCTATTTTGCGTCGAGTCTATTTTGCGTTGTGTCTACCTTGCGTTGTGTCTACCTTGCGTTGTGTCTACCTTGCGTTGTGTCTACCTTGCGTCGTATCTACCTGGTGTCCTTACCCTACCACCCCTTACCCCTCCCTCTTACCCCCAAAAACACCCCACCAATAACCCCCCCCCCCCCGCCATTTTCAAACTGAACATCAAAACATCAGAGCATTCAAGCCTGGCCTCGGGCCGGGCTTGGGGAGTAGAAGAACTCCCAGAACCCCATCAACCAGGTATCAACCAGGTAAAACCTTTTTCTCAAGCATCTGAGTGTGTATATGTGATTTCTGCGCAGTATTCATCAATAGGCATCCATATATGTTGAAATGCATGCAAGATATCTTTCACCCACTCGCAGCTTCCTAAGATAGAGCAAGAACAGCTTAGCTACCAAACACCCACACACACACCGTGTCAGCAAGGCGGACGACCAGCCGGCGATCGTAACTCGTATTATATTTTCCATTTCTACAGGTTTTCCCTTCACCTATATCTCTACATCTTCTTTACTCCCTAAAAGCCCTTCCTAAATCCCTCCACCATCCCTTCCCCTCCCCATCTCTCTCTCTCTTCCCTGCTCCTCCCTATCCTCTTCCTGTCCCCCATCCCCAACCCTCCTATAGTACTGAATCCTGGAGCCATTGAGGGGAAGGAATAATCCTGTTGTAACCTCCCTGGAGTAAGGGAGGCTCCACAAAGGCTCCCTGCTGACCCAGATCCCCCTTGCTCTCTCACGCCTCACGTCTCACCCTGGTGAGGGGCTGATGAGTCACTCTCCCTCATGCATGAGGATTGATACCCTCATGGGGGACGAGGGATGGGGATAGTGATGAGGACAAAAATCACTTTTGTTTTCATTCATGGAGAGAGAGAGAGAGAGGGAGAGAGAGAGAGAGGAGAGAGAGAGAGAGAGAGAGAGAGAGAGAGAGAGAGAGAGAGAGAGAGAGAGAGAGAGAGAGAGGGAGAGAGAGAGAGGAGAGAGAGAGAGAGAGAGAGAGAGAGAGAGAGAGAGAGAGAGAGAGAGAGAGAGAGAGAGATCTTGTCTGTTCTGTAGCGTATATAGAAAAAGACAAGTGAGAAACCATGTAAACAGGTTAAGGAAACAAGGGAAAATTCTCACAGAAAATGATAAGGAGGTATGTGAGAACCTTTACAAAATATATCATTTCTTAATAATAGAACCAACGTGGCGGCCTAGGTTTTGAGATGAAAGGTCTGAAGAAACAATGAGCGACATTGTAGTCACGGTAGAATATGTTAAAAAAAAACTGGAGGAGCTAGTTGTGATGAAATCAGCGGGACTAAACTTCATCTGACCATGGCTACCGGATCAATAGTAGTAATAATGACAGTACAGAAGTACTGTCACCCGCTGTCTAAAATAGTAAGACACTCGAGGCAGGAACTTCACAGTATCCTGAAAAAAAGGCAAACGTAGTCTCCCAATATTAAAAAACAAAAAAGCAACAACAGATGACAGACAGGAGCCACTAACTTCCAGACCTGTGTCATTCCATGTAAGGTGCTGAAGTAATTAAGCTGAGTATGCTGGAGCACATAGCTTAGTCCTTTATTATGCACCCCATACCCATCCCGTGGGCGGTGGTGGAAAGGGTTACAGAGGCATAATAATGGGTTCAGGAACTGAACATGTAGAGGACCCATGTAGAACATGTGATGATAGGGCAGCATGGACTTAAAAAAAGGATAGTCGAGGCTGACACATTTGAGTTCTATGGCAGGATTGCTAACATAAGACAGGATAAAGATGGCTGGGTAGACTGCATTTTTCTAGACTGTCATAAAGCATTTAACCTGGTGATAGGCTGGTGTACAAGATGGAGAAGCAGGCTGGGATAACTGGTAAAAAAATTAACTGGGTAAGGGAGTACCTGCAAGACAGAAAACAGTCACAGAGAGGAATTTTCAAGCTGCAAGAATGTAACCAGTGGGGTCCCACAAGGTTGGGTCCTGGGACCACTGCTGTTCCTAATATATGTGAACGACCAAACCTGGGGGAATGAGCTCGCACATTCTCACTACCACCCCGACCGCTTGGGCTGGACGGTAGAGCGACGGTCTGGCTTCATTCAGGTCGGCGTTCAATTCCCGATCGTTCAAGTTTTTTTTCTTATTATTATTTTTGTCTACCACAGACGTGGCCACACATTAACAATGCTACCAGCATAATTTACATTTTCTTCTGTCCTTCATGGACAGGGTTTGAAATTTGTCAAACATACAGTTCAGGGATTTATTGAACAATCAACCACAGAAGGTGACTGTAGTGCTTTTAAAATGCTAGGCTAAGCTACATACGTAAATACATAAATACACGGATTTACGTATGCCCTACATAAAGCGTTCAATGTGTCTTTTACATAGTGTCATTAATGTGCATTTACAAATGTGAAATGGAATTCTGATCAGCTTCCACATATACTTATACACATACATATACACACACACACATATATACGTACATATACATATATACACACACATACGTAAATATACATATATACACACAGTTCAAATGTTTGAGGCGCCATTCCTTTGCCCCGTCCCATCCCAAATCCTTTTCCTGATCCCTTCCCAGGGCTATATAGTCGTAATGGCTTGGCGCTTTCTCCTGATAGTTCCCTTCCCTTCACACACACACACCCACCCCCCCAACCACCTCCACTCACCACCCCCACCCCCACCCCCCACCCCCACCCCCCACCACCACCCTCACCACCACCCTCACCACCACCCTCACCACCACCACCACCCCCCCCCCCCACTACCACCCCCACCCAAACCACCACCCCCACCACCCCCACCACCACCACCACCACCCCCCACTACCACCCCCACCACAAACGCCACCACCACCACATTATAATAAAATATAATGTCCAGTATTTCCTGTTTAAATGATTGCAAGAAGAAATGTTATTTTTGTGTGAAACTCGACAACGCGAGGTCCAGACTCCCCCCCCTTAACCACCTTGTATCTGGAGCCACAAAAATAATTACGCTTGAAATGGGTGAAAGAAGAAAGCTTTTGAAAAAGACAAAATATGAAAAGATAAAGCTTTTACATTTTATAGTCGTTGTTAGTTTTCAACTTTGATCCTGGTGGCATTATTACCAAGCTTAGTCTCATTAACTACAAGCTTGATATAAGTTTGCTTTCAGACTTAAAATGCTCTTTGAAATGTTTGAGACGAAATATTGTCGCAAAATAATCATTTCTACAGCTTTGTTAGCCTTTTATTATACGTGATATTTCATGATATGAAGTAAAATCAGTAGCTATTAAAACAATGGCCTGTACTAGTAATACAGGTACAGCTACACACGAGACATCGAAGGAGTACAAAAAGGGCCTGATTTTTGTAGTTTTGTGCTTGCTGTAAACACACCTTATCGCTGAAGGTTTCAGGCGGTAAATTAGAAGTAATGCCGCTGGTGCAGACACCGACCCCAATTTGTTTGTCAAAAAGCCTTACCCCCACAGCCTGTATCTCTCCCATTACCCACCAATAAATAGTGGCCACTACGTGAACCCGTAACAACCCCCCATTCCCCCTTATTTTCCTCTCCCTCGCTCCCCTTACCATCACTCGACCTTCAGGTATAGCCAAGCCTCCCACTCTAAGAATTATCTCTGTTATCCCATTATTACTCATCCATTCAATTTGTTGTGGTATAATGCAAATTATTTCTTTCTATGGTGATCGAGCAATTTACTCTAGTACATGTAGTGAGTGATCTTGCGTGGCGAGCGTGCGTCATACTACATAATGTATTACATAATGTATAATTAATTATAGCTTGCATATAGCTTGCTTGAATGCTTGCATGCATTCCTCATCTTGTCCGCAAGCACCGCGGTATTGACAGTAATACGGGGCAATGTTGATATCATGTTGACCGGGACCTTCCAGGCCGGACCCTGCCATATGTGGAGGACCAGTTCGTGCTCGTTAATGCGCACTGCTCAAGTCTCTCTTATTGATCTCCGCCATTAACGTCCTCTTAACCTTTTCTGTATCCTCTTGGACCAGCCGAATTCTTGTCTTCATTTGTTTCAAAGTTATTTGGCCTATAGCATCGACAAGTTTGTTTTTTGTTGTGGCTCTCTTCGCTATGTCCATCAGCTGCCTCGTTATACACTATTCCCACTTGTGAAGGGTTCTAGATAACGCGTCCACCACCACCACTCTTTTTCGTTAGTTGCTTAATATTCTCTCTACAGTCGTCCACAATATGCTGGTCTTCTTTTTAATGACTCCAACGCTCCACTACGGGCTCACCATAGCCCGTGCTACTTGGAACTTTGTGTTCCAGGTAGTGAATCTTTAACAACACTCAACGATCCTCTACTATCAATAAAGAGCAGGTATCTGTACTATCTACTGCTGCCTATTAGGTCCGCTAATACACCTTGAAGTTGAGCCTGGGTAGAACATAGTTAAGACTATTTACAGTGCTGATGACGGTGTACTGACGGTATACTAACGGTGTACTGACGGTGTACTGACGGTGATGACGGTGTACACATCCTGCCGCCTCAGCTACGGAGTCGTCACAGTAAACATGCGCGGAGTTTAACTGAGGCAATTTTCTAACGATGCGATCTTAAATTGCCTCGCTCGGAGATGGTTTGCGGGGAAACAATCGGCAGCGGTGCGTTACAGGAGCCATAGTGTACTCACTTAATTGTGCTTGCGGGGGTTGGGCTCTGGCTCTTTGGTCCCGCCTCTTATTTAGTGTGGTCTCGCGCCGCGGTGGTTGGGGCGATTGGTCACCTCTGACGATCACGATTCGTGACCATTTGTGTGTTATAATGTAATTGACGGCAGTTAGACCAGTTCCCGGTTAGGTAATGGATAAAGATATAGATATAAATATAGATAAGTGATAAATAGAAATAAATATGAAGATAATGTAGGTATATCTTGAGATGATTTCGGGGCTTTTTAGTGTCCCCGCGGCCCGGTCCTCGACCAGGCCTCCACCCCCAGGAAGCAGCCCGTGACAGCTGACTAACACCCAGGTACCTATTTTACTGCTAGGTAACAGGGGCATAGGGTGAAAGAAACTCTGCCCGTTGTTTCTCGCCGGCGCCTGGGATCGAGCCCAGGAACACAGGATCACAAGTCCAGCGTGCTGTCCGCTCGGCCGACCGACTCGCGATAATAATAAAATAATATAAATAATAGGTAATAATAAAATACGACGCGAATTTATAAAAATCTACCTGTGGATGGTTTCGAGAGTTATTTTTACTTCACCTTCCCGGGCGAAAGTCGGGGTTTTTTTTTCTGGTAATAACTCGACTGTAACTTCCCGCCAAGACAAGGCTGATTGGCACACCAGTAACGAGGCCGTTGGTCCTGAATAGCGACTTAACACAATCTTGATCTGCTAAGGGAGCTTTCTTAAAGTCACTGCTGTTCTCCTGGCAGGTGAACACATATTAACGGGTATGCAAGGCACTCTCACCCTTATGGCGTGGGAGAGTAGGTGTCTCTCTCTCTCTCTGTATGAAGAAGGTTAGGTAAGGTCGGTGTTTTCTACGAAGCTTTTCAAGGTAAACTAGTATGTTTAGTATGTCACATATGCACGTATTTAATAAGTCAATATTGACTATAGGAAAGTGCGAGAACGGGTTGCTGTATGTCACATATACACAGGTATACAACATACACCCAGGTATACAACATACACCCAGGTATACAACATACACCCAGGTATACAACATACACCCAGGTATACAACATACACCCAGGTATACAACATACACCCAGGTATACAACATACACCCAGGTATACAACATACACCCAGGTATACAACATACACCTAGGTATACTAGCTCGATGTTTTTATATCTTTGGGGATCATTGGGGGGAGATCATACTTGTTAGGTCAAGTTGTATTAAGTATGTATTCGTTGTATGCCCACCTGTGGAGGTTGGTAAGGGTGGGGTGGACGGGGTAAAGGGTGGGTGGGTGGGGGGGGGGTAAGGGGGGGGGGTTGTGACAGAAGCGCCCTCTTAACGCCCCGTCTGCCGTAATAATGACCGTACAACACGCTATTGGCTCCTCCAGCTAAAAAGCCTAATGGGATCGCACCCTGTTAATGGTACCATGCACGCTCCGGCACGCCTACCCGCCTCAAATTATTTAAACACACATACACATACACATACACATACATATATATATATATATATATATATATATATATATATATATAATAATAATAATAATAATAATAATTCAAATTAACTAATTGGAAACAATTTATTGAAAGTAAAGAAAATCACTGGGCCTATTAGGCAAATCGGGCCTTGCATAGTAGGCCGAGTACTGCGTTCTGGCTACTAGGTACAACATATATATATATATATATATATATATATATATATATATATATATATATATATATATATATATATATATATATATATATATATATATATACAGTATGTGTGTGCGTGTGTGTGTGTGCATATTAAAATGTTCAGGCATACATAACCAAAAAAAAACACATACGCATTTATATACGCATTCGTCACGCATATTCATACACACATTCTTTTATACGTTTATACATCACATACATTTATTCTTGCACCATACAACGCATACATTATTTCATACACTACTTGAGAGTTTTAGGTCTTGCAGGCGACGAGTCACAATAACGTGGCTAAAGTAATTTGACCAGACCACACACTAGAAGGTGAAGGGACGACGACGTTTCGGTCCGTCCTGGACCATTCTCAAATCGACTTGAGAATGGTCCAGGACGGACTGAAACGTCGTCGTCCCTTCACCTTTTAGGTCTTGTTCGGTAATGTTACGAGTTACTCCCCCCTCCCCCCCATCCACCCCCACAACAATGCCCCCCCCTCCTCCCACCCCCCAGAATGTCTCCAACTTTTCTTCGCGCTTAATGCGCTGCAATTTCAACGCAACCGAACATAGCCTCCAAATGTCGGTGAAATAATTAACGGCGAGGCAGAATTGAGGCGCTCTGGTGGTAACGTGGCCGGCCCCCCTGTGCCTGAAATAGGGTTGTTGGTGAGTGGGCGAGTGTCGCTGGGGTTTGGACAGGTTAGGCTACTTCATAATGACGCCCGTCACACCTTCGACTTGTTGTTTCATGCGTTTTCAAATGTTGAATTTTTTTGTCGCTGTTAATGGGCATTTAATTTATTTCCATGCTGTATGTGGGTTCTAATGTGTCTTCACACACGCGCGCACGTGCACATGCACGCACGCACACACACACATTCATACACACACGGGGGGCCTGGTAGCCTGGTGGATAGCGCGCAGCACTCGTAATTCTGTGGCGCGGGTTCGATTCCCGCACCCAGGCAGAAACATATGGGCAGAGTTTCTTTCACCCTGAATGCCCCTGTTACCTAGCAGTAAATAGGTACCTGGGAGTTAGTCAGCTGTCACGGGCTGCTTCCTGGTGTCTGTGTGTGTGTGTGTGTGGTGTGGAGAAAAAAAAAAGAAAAAAAATTAGTAGTTAGTAAACAGTTGATTGACAGTTGAGAGGCGGGCCGAAAGAGCAGAGCTCAACCCCCGCAAACACAACTAGGCGAATACTACTAGGTGAATACACACACACACACACACACACACACACACACACACACACACACACACACACACACACATACGCACACACACGCACACACACACGCGCACACACACACACACACACACACACACACACACACACACACACACACACACACACACACACACACACACACACACACACACACGCACACAGGAAAGTGATTTTGCACACTTTAGGAAGTAATGTGGTGGAGGCTGACGCCATACACAGTTTCAAGTGTAGATATGATAGAGCCCAATAGGCTCAGGAACCTGAACACCTGTTGATTGATGGTTGAGAGGCGGGACCAAAGAGCCAGAGCTCAACCCCCGCAAGCACAATTAGGTGAGTACACACACATGGTAGGGGTCTGGTAGCTTAGCGGACAGCGCGCAGGTTTCGTAATTCTGTGGCCCGGGGTCGATTCCTGGACCAGGCAGAAACAAATGAGCAAAGTTTCATATATATATATATATATATATATATATATATATATATATATATATATATATATATATATATATATATATATATATATATATAATGTAACAGTGTCCGACCACGAACGAAGAATTGAAACAGGAATTTCCTTAAGTACTTTCGTATTTAATAATAAATCTTCAGAAGGGTGGAAGATGTAATTCTTCACCCCTTCTGAAGATTTATTATTAAATACGAAAGTACTTAAGGAAATTCCTGTTTCAATTCTTCCTACGTGTATGATATATATATATACATATATATATATATATATATATATATATATATATATATATATATATATATATATATATATATATATATATATATATATATATATATATAGTCGTGAAATCTAGATTTAATGTATATAATGGTTACATGATTTTTTTCTCTCTGTGCAGGTATGGTGCGTGTAGGTGGGGGGATTGCGTGCGGGAGTCCGGCCACTACAGGTGGGTCGCTCCCAGCCAGGTAGGCTGGAATTGCGGCTCCGGTAATATTTTTCAGACATTGTGGAATTCGGCCGACGGTAGGAATGAACACGGAGGATGGCGATTAACGCAATGGCTAGAAATGAACGCAGAGGATATCAATGAACGCAAAGGACTAGCAATGAACGCAGAGGATAGCAATGAACGCAAAGGACTAGCAATGAACGCAGAGGATAGCAATGAACGCAAAGGATAGAATGTGAACGCAGAGGATAGCAATGAACGCAGAGGATAGCAGTGAATGCAAAGGACTAGCAATGAACGCAGAGGATAGCAATGAACGCAGAGGATAGCAGTGAACGCAGAGGATAGCAGTGAACGCAAAGGACTAGCAATGAACGCAGAGGATAGCAATGAACGCAGAGGATAGCAGTGAACGCAGAGGATTAGTAATGAACGCAGAGGATAACAGGTGAACGCAGCACAGAAAGCTTAAAGTTACGGAGATAGAGAGTGAGCAAATCAAGAAGGATGATAAAGAACAGGGATTTTTTAATGATAAATTGCAAATATTAATCCAGCTTCGAGGGGAAACCTCAGTTATTGTTGTTGTTGTTGTTGTTGTTTCAGATTTAGCTACTCAGAACGCAGTGTCCATGTAGCACGGGCTATGGTGAGCCCGTAAAAAAACTCAGAAGATATACTTAATAAGTACTGAAGGTGCATTCCCGGACAAAAATGGACCAGTTTGAGAGACAAAATTGCTGCTTGAAGTGACAAACCAATCGATTGATGATTGATGACGATTAATCCACCCAAGAGGTGGTACGGGCCTGAATAGCCCGTAACGGACCAATCGAGTTGTAATGGATAAGTATAGACCTTTCTACCCCCCCCCCCCTAATACTGGGAAATTAAATAAATGAATTAAACAGAAAATGGGAGAGAAATTTTGTTTTCTCTATTAGGAACATAGTAGATGGGGGAAGATGTCGAGAAAATTTTCTTACCATGATGAAAAATTAAGGAAATGACCGTCCAAGACATGGAAATTTAATGGAATATGGAAATTAAGGGGGGGGGGGAGAGGAGGTCGGTAAATCTCTCTCTTGAAGCAGCGAAGGGTAAATAAACACGCGAGAAATTGATGAATGCGGGACAAAGGGAAGATAGGGGGAGGAAGTATGGGAAAGGGGGAGGGAGGGTATCATAATAGTTCTTGTAAGATGCACACACACACACACACACACACACACACACACACACACACACACACACACACACACACACACACACACACACACACACAAAAGGGGGGAGGATCTGGTAGGGGGGTCTGGTAGCTGAGTGGACAGCGCGCAGGACTCTGGTTCGATTCCCGGACCAGGCAGAAACAAATGGGCAAAGTTTCTTTCACCCTGAATGCCCCTGTTACCTAGCAATAAATAGGTAGTTAGACAGCTGTTATGGAGCTGCTTCCTGTGTGTGTGTGTGTGTGTGTGTGTGTGTGTGTGTGTGTGTGTGTGTGTGTGTGTGTGTGTGTGTGTGTGTGTTTACTAGTTGTGTTTACTAGTTGTGTTTTTGCGGGGGTTGAGCTTTGCTCTTTCGGCCCGCCTCTCAACTGTCAATCAACTGTTTACTAACTACTACTTTTTTTTTTCCCACACCACACACACACACACCCCAGGAAGCAGCCCTTGACAGCTGACTAACTCCCAGGTACCTATTTACTGCTAGGTAACAGGGGCACTTAGGGTGAAAGAAACTTTGCCCATTTGTTTCTGCCTCGTGCGGGAATCGAACCCGCGCCACAGAATTACGAGTCCTGCGCGCTATCAACCAGGCTACGAGGCCCCCCGAGGTATGTGTGTGTGTGTATGTGTGTGTGTGTGTGTGTGTGTGTGTGTGTGTGTGTGTGTGTGTGTGTGTGTGTGTGTGTGTGTGTGTGTGTGTGTGTGTGTGTGTATGTGTCTGTGTGAAAAAAAATTAGTAGTTAGGAACAGTTGGTTGACAGTTGAAAGGCGGGCCGAAAGAGCAAAGCTCAACCCCCGCAAGCATACCTAGGTAAATACACGTGCACACACACACACACACACACACACACACACACACACACACACACACACACACACACACACACACACACACACACACACACACACACACCACCGCAACAACACTCCACACGGAATGAACAATCCCGCGACTGATGACCGTTGCATGCTCTGTTTTATTGTATATTGAAGAAGGGTAAGCGAGAGGGACAGAGGGAGCAAACATAAAGAAACGTGAAACAAGGAAGAGGGGAAAGACCAGATGAGAGTCGTATAGACAGGAGACCGGGAAGAGCAACAAGCAAATGACCTCCGGAGAGAAATGGCGGAGAAAAACAATTTTCTTGATGAAGCTGATGCGATATACTGCCTCTTATCAGTGAGAGGTCACACACTGCCTCGTATCTGTGAGAGGTCATACGCTGCCTCGTATCTGTGAGAGGTCATATGCTGCCTCGTATCTGTGAGAGGTCATACGCTGCCTCGTATCTGTGAGAGGTCATATGCTGCCTCGTATCTGTGAGAGGTCACACACTGCCTCGTATCTGTGAGAGGTCACACGCTGCCTCTTATCAGTGAGAGGTCTCACACTGCCTCGTATCTGTGAGAGGTCATATGCTGCCTCGTATCTGTGAGAGGTCATATGCTGCCTCGTATCTGTGAGAGGTCATATGCTGCCTCGTATCAGTGAGAGGTCACACGCTGCCTCTTACAACACTAGGGATGAGGAAGGACTGGGGGGGGAGGTAGCAGAGGGAGGTGGGTGGCACGAATCCAATTAAATAATCCAAAAAGTCACTGGCGTGAAAGTCATGGAATCAAATTAGAGTTGACGCCAGAAATGTGGCCGTAGAAAAAATGTAACGCGATAAATTTTAAGTGTCCCCCCAAAATACGTAAATCCCGAACGCACGCAAGCAAGCAACGCAAAATCACGATAAACGATAACGTCGTTCGTTAATGGCCACGAGAGAAAGAAGAGAGAGAGAGAGAGAGAGAGAGAGAGAGAGAGAGAGAGAGAGAGAGAGAGAGAGAGAGAGAGAGCAGATTGACTGGTATCAAGAGAATGTGGGAGTTCGGTCAGTCAACAGCAGGGGACGTTCAGTCAACAGCAGGGGACGTTCAGTCAACAGCAAGGGACGTTCAGTCAACAGCAGGGGACTTTCAGTCAAGAGAGAATATTAGTGAATATCCAGTCAAAAGTAATTAATATTGAATATAATAGTTACAATAGTTAAAATAGTAAATATGGAATATTTAATCAAACGGAAGAAATATTGCAAAAAAACGATGGGAATATTGCCACAAAAGAAAGGAACATTAAGAGAAAAGGTGGAAATATTACGAAATGAGGAAATATTGAAAAAAAGAAAGGAATATTAAAAAAAAGAGGAAATGTTGGAAAAAAAAGAAAGGAATATTAAAAAAAATGGAATATTGAATAATTCATTATCTCCCGGGGATAAATGCGAGACTAGGAGGAGCAACCTATCCAGGGATCAATCAATCTGTGGCTTGCAGGATATACTGACGCTGGGAGAGACTCAATCAATCAGCCTCTGGCGTGGATGATTGCCGACTTGGGCAGTGAATATCCACAGCCTATCACCCAAGCAGCTCTAGGCGCTCCCAGCAGGGATGAACCCACTCCTCCGCTGAAAAAATGAAAAGTTTATTGAACAGTTTATTGAACGAACGAACAGAACATTTTCAAAATGAAACTGTTTTGCTTATCCAGGAACGTTCCGAACCCAAGCACCCCACCTAACCCTAGCATCCCACCTTCCCTAGCACCCCCCACCTAACCCAAGCACCCCCCCCACCTAACCCAAGCACCCCACCTAACCCAAGCACCCCTACCCAAGTTATCGAGACCAATGCGTAGACTGCGTCAATACTACGGGGGCTTTAATTTGTTTACTAATACGTTGGATGTATTTTTAAGGGCATGGTTGAGTCTGTAAAAAGCGACGTATTGAGGATGAGGGATTGTATGTACAGCTGAGCGTCCAGTGATGGTATATCTCTACACTGTGGATGAATGGGCTTCGTTCACCCCATGTTATCTCCAGGATAACCGTCTTAACTATATAGACGTACGCGCACACACACACACACGTACGTGTGTGTGTATATATATACATAATATGTGAGTGTGTAGTTTTGGGTATAGCGTGCGGGCTGTTAAGAATGAGTAAGAGCGGGGGGGTGGGGGGGTGTTCCCAGTGGACAAAGCTGCTAGCAGCCACAGTCTCTATGACACAAGCGTGGACACAGCTTGTGTCATAGACACAGCTTGTGTCATAGACACAGCTTGTGTCATAGACACAGCTTGTGTCATAGACACAGCTTGTGTCATAGACACAGCTTGTGTCATAGACACAGCTTGTGTCATAGACACAGCTTGTGTCATAGACACAGCTTGTGTCATAGACACAGCTTGTGTCTTCCATAGCACAACAGTGTATTAACGTGTCCTGCTTCCTCCCAGTAGGCCGGACGAGGAGAGGCAGAAGGAAGGAGAGAGAATAGAAAGATGAAAGGAGTGGACAGGAGGAAGAAGGAAGGTATTTCAAGGAAGGAGGAAGGGAAAGAAAAGATGAGAAGGAGGGTTAGGAGAACAAGGAGAGTCGAACACCACCAGTCTCTATTGTCTTGGTGTTGACTATGGTCTGCCCAAGCCTCCAGATGGTCCAGTGGATTGAAAAATTCTGCTGGCGTTAGGCTCTTGCCCGGCGGGTGGTGAGAGAGAGAGAGAGAGAGAGAGAGAGAGAGAGAGAGAGAGAGAGAGAGAGAGAGAGAGAGAGAGAGAAGGCAGGTGTGGAGATGAGAGTCTGTTAGGTTACTGCTATGCCTTTAATCATCCAAAAGTGATGGATGCCGGCGGACAAGTATTTTTATGAGGGCAAAACCGTGCTTCGTCTTGTTGAAAGGTTGTCTGGGAGGGTCGTTGTACCCTTGGGGTCGTCCTTGGTCGTCTCTACACGTGTTCTGATTGCTCGTGTGGTAATACACCAGCTTGTCCTCCTACAAAGAACGTCGTTTTTCGCTCGTATGCGTTACATAAGGTCAAAAATTGTCGTATTAGAAAATGGAAGAGGCTCGCGAAAGTGATGTACTGTCCCGTTTTCTGTTTTGGGTCCTCTGGTAACTTAAGAGAGGACACTTTAAATTGGCCGTTTTCTTGACGTTGGGGAAGGTTACGAAGACGGGCTGAATACGCACCTGGGCAGGTATCAGGATCGAAGTATCACAAGATAATCCTGGCCCCCTGGCCGAGTACAAGCACTCCCACAACCCACTCTTGGTACTCCTACGTAGTACCAAGAGGGACACAATACCACGGTGAAAGTCCGTCTAATGCCTAACAGTAGTAACGCCCTAACAATGGTAATGCTTAGCAATAATAATGCCGTTAATGATAACGCTTTAATAACATGTTCTAAATACATATAATATATGTTAATAATATATATATATATATATATATATATATATATATATATATATATATATATATATATATATATATATATATAACTATAGTAACGCCTTTAACGATAGTAACATATGTTACTATTCTATCGCAAAGAACCGTCAGGTTTTCGTCATATTTTGCGCTAGTATGTGGTGCTAGAGCACTATTAGTCTGGAGATTCCGCGGGCAGGTCGCCCGTTATCAAGCCCCGGGGCGTTCACGAGCTTCAAAGTTTTCGGAATGGCGCTGGAGGCCGGAGTTTCCCTCCGAGGAATCCCAAGAGCCGTGCCAGCGATTTTCTGCATTTCTTTATGAAAAGAGAGTTGGAGGAATCTGGTCCTGGCGCGGAGCAGATGGCCATACTTTTGATTGGCTTTCGGCTTTGATGAGGTGATGGTGTCAAACAGTGTGTGTGGTTCTTAGTGGGCATACATACTGTATGTAAAGTATGGGCATACATACTGTACTGTATGTGTATATTTACATACAGTTACTGTATGTGTATATTTACATACAGTTACTGTATGTGTATATTTACATACAGTTACTGTATGTGTATATTTACATACAGTTACTGTATGTAAAGGCTAGGGGGCCAGATTCACGAAGCAGTTACGCAAGTACTCACGAACGTGTACATCTTTCCTCAATCTTTGGCAGCTTCGTTTACAATTATTAAACAGTTAATGAGCTACGAAGCACCAGGAGGCTGTTTATAACAATAACAACAGTTGTTTTGAAAGTTTTCATGCGCGTAAACTGTTTATTAAATGTAACCAAAGCTGTCAAAGATTGAGGAAAGATGTACACGTTTGCAAGTGCTTGCGTAACTGCTTCGTGAATCTGGCCCTAGGTTTGTCAGTCTTAAAGCTGGTTATCTATCTTAGGGCGTCTGACAGCTGGGTGATCAGCGCTTCGGATTCGTAGTCCTGAGGTTCCGGGTTCGATCCCCGGTGGAGGCGGAGACAAATGGGCAAAATGTTCCTTTCACCATGATGCCCCCTGTTACCTAGTAGCAAATAGGTACCTGGGAGTTAGACAGCTGCTACGAGCTGCTTCCTGGGGTTGTGTAACAAAAAGGAGGCCTGGTAGAGGACCGGGCCGCGGGGACGCTAAGCCTCGAAATCATCTCAAGATAACCTCAAGATATCTCTTGACGAAGAAAGCTGTGATCGCTTCGTCTCTGACCTCCTTGTCTGCTTTCATATATATGTTAATTACTTTGTAGATTACTGTAGACTGTCCTCTTGGTTTTTATCTGCAATATTAAGTTTTGAGTCAATGTTCAGACTGTTAGTTATAACTAATATATCCTATAACATATAGTATCGGAATTCCTTACCTGTGGTTTACCTGTAGTTGATTGTGGGAGTAATACTCCCGAAGCTCTACCTGGGGCTCAGGGCTGTCTTGTGATAACTTGATCTTAAAGACTGTTGCTTGGAGCAGCCTGCAGACCCACAAATACGGTACCTTCATGAACTGCAAGAACGCTATGTGTAAGAGAAAACCCAGAGACAGGTTCGGTACACGTTTCCACACGTGACGAGTTAAAACGTCAACGTTCGCACATATGACGAGTTAAAACCTCAACGTTCGCGCACGTGACGAGTTAACACGTCAACGTTTGCACATGTGACGAGTTAACACGTCAACGTTTGCACACGTGACGAGTTAACACGTCAACGTTTGCACATGTGACGAGTTAACACGTCAACGTTTGTACATGTGACGAGTTAACACGTCAACGTTTGTACATGTGACGAGTTAACACGTCAACGTTTGTACATGTGACGAGTTAACACGTCAACGTTTGTACATGTGACGAGTTAACACGTCAACGTTTGTACATGTGACGAGTTAACACGTCAACGTTCGCACATATGACGAGTTAACACGTCAACGTTTGCACACGTGACGAGTTAAAACATCAACGTTTGCACACGTGACGTCAAGCTTACATGTGGATGGGGCGGCTGTGTCTATCGAGGTAATCCTGGCCATTACGGCTCTTGCGGCCACCCACAGGGCGGCTTGGACAATGGCTGGCCCACACACCGCTGGCCATAATCCCTTACATTATGGCCAACACGGACACAATACCAAGGACAATCCTCCCCGCCTCTTAAACGTTCCTCTATACACAAAACATCATGTAAATAGAGCAGGTGAACACGCAAAGGAGGGAACAAAGAACCACATGAAACATGAAGAACAAATACAGGCAAGAATTACTTCAAACTGTCTTAAAGCAACTAAACGGACTAAGAAAACTTGTTTTGCTTGGTCGGGGGAAATTGACGAAGTTTAAGAAATTAGACGGTGTGTAAGGCGACGGTACAAGCGGTCATTCTGCGTCACCCAGACACACTGAGAGGAATATTCTGCCTGGGAGATGTTTAGAGGCAGGGGACGGGAGGTTTCACACACACACACACACACACACACACACACACACACACACACACACACACACACACACACACACACACACACACACACACACACAAGCAGAGAAATAAGGCTGCCGGCAACAGGGCGACGTTCTCCATATAAATTCGCGAGCTTGAGAGTAATGGACTCTTTACTTGAGTGTTGGGTGGGTGCAGGCCTGGCGAAGGGAAGGGGTGCAGGGAGGGGAAGAAAGGGGTGCAGGGAAAGGGAGGAGGAGAAAGGGCTAAAGGCAGGGGGAATAGTTTAAGCTTAGGGATGTTGCATATTGGGGATCTTAAGCGAGAGAGAGGGAGGGAGAGAGAGAGAGAGAGCAAGAGGGCGTGGGGTGGAGGGAAGGAAGACATTACTCACTTACAGTTAGAGTACAAATGACTATTGTACTTGGGGGTGTAATAGTCTCAAAGGGCTAACTTGCCAATTTGTTTCTGGTGCCATCAGAGAGCTGCAAGTTATGTCAAATGTCATTATGAGTCAACTTGTTGGAAAGTGCAGTTATTTAAAAGTCAGTGTCTCGGTGTGTGTGTGTGTGTGTGTGTGTGTGTGTGTGTGTGTGTGTGTGTGTGTGTGTGTGTGTGTGTGTGTGTGTGTGTGTGTGTGTGAACTTTGGCAGCTGCTAAATGATGATGTTGATAAACCAGGTTATCAACGGAGTTAATGTTCAAAACATACCACAAATGTTCGTCCTCTGAGCCTCTTGTTTCTGCCTGATGTTTGCGCACGTATTTGAAGACATAAGTCACAATGTTATTCTTGTGTCTGAAGGAAATGACCCATGAAGTGAAGAGCACAAGTTGTCTCATCAGACTCATCAGTTGTCTCATCAGACACTCGCTTATCACTGGCTACTCAACGCTTGCCAGAAATATGTACTTGACTGCGAAAATCCAACTTATAGGGATGTACATATAGGTATACCAGGAGTATACCTGGAGTCTACTTGACGAAATCAAATATTGAGTGTACAGGGAGAGCAGGGAGGTCCCCAGCTGGACACTTGACAGTACCAAGTAGTTGCTGGCATAAAGACATGGTTCACAAGAACGGGTCGAAGGTAAGGTATACCCAATTATCTATTTTGAGTCTGAATATGTGACAAAAATAATCGAGGGGAAATTGGTCATTGATTTAAACTAAATGCTTGAAGGGCGGGATATTAGAGCTTGTACTGTCCTGCAAGCACATGGAGGTTAGTGTATTTAGGTCTCTCTCTCTCTCTCTCTCTCTCTCTCTCTCTCTCTCTCTCTCTCTCTCTCTCTCTCTCTCTCTCTCTCTCTCTCTCTCTCTCTCTCTCTCCACTCGTTCACTCTCTTGCAATTCTCCACTCACTCTTTTCATGTTTCCTCCTTCCTCCCCCTCGCCTTGTCCCCTCTCTGCTCCCTGCCTCCACAAACAGTATGGTGTCTCCTGCCAGAGGGTAGCACCATCCTCCCCTCTAGTCCCTGGTTGTGTTCACCAGGCCCTTGTTTCTCTCCTCTCCCTCCCCTTCTGCAGCAGGGCTCCCCAGCTCCTCTTGATCTCCTGAAGGGTAGTGCTTGAGATCTTGCCTCCACGGGCTGTGGCACTAGGTCCGACTGCGTGCAGGGGCGACCAACAGTCTGATCGACCAGAATGTTTATTTGTTGCCGCGGGAGGCGGCTAGTTTATCGTGCACCCCCATTCTCGTTCAGTGAGCTGTAGCGCAAAAAGGATTAGAGATGTAACTAAAGGTCTTAGTCGTACCTCAGCGAGTAGTTTAATATCAGCAATTACACCTAATGTGCATAACTTGTAATTATAATGACAGCTATTAACACAATTTTTCACTGCAACAATTATGTATATATATATATTTACCAAGATCATTGGAAATTACACTATATATATATATATATATATATATATATATATATATATATATATATATATATATATATATATATATATATATATATATCCCCAGGATGCACCCCGACAACAGTTCTCTAACTCCTGAGTACCTATTTACCGCTTGGTGTACAGAGGCATTAGGTGAAGGGAAACGTGCCCAATCATTTCTGTCCCGCCTAAGAATTGAACCCGGGTTCCCCCCGATTGTGAGTCGAGACCGAGGCTGTTCTCTGGCTTCGAAGATAATCACCTTACAATGTGAATGTACCCGTAGTTACAGGTTCCCGGAACCACCGCCAGGTGGCTCTGGGAACCATCGCCAGGTGGCTCTGGGAACCATCCCCAGGTGGCTCTGGGAACCATCCCCAGGTGGCTCTGGGAACCATCCCCAGGTGGCTCTGGGAACCATCGCCAGGTGGCTCTGGGAACCATCCCCAGGTGGCTCTGGGAACCATCCCCAGGTGGCTCTGGGAACCATCCCCAGGTGGCTCTGGGAACCATCCCCAGGTGGCTCTGGGAACCATCCCCAGGTGGCTCTGGGAACCATCCCCAGGTGGCTCTGGGAACCATCCCCAGGTGGCTCTGGGAACCACCGCCAGGTGGCTCTGGGAACCATCCCCAGGTGGCTCTGGGAACCTAGGTTTTTGGCTGGCAGACGACTTCTGGAACACCTTTTCCTTTTGGTTCCTACATTTTACTCTGGCTCCCACGGTCCCTTAAATTCTAACTTACAATCTCCTTCTCCCCCAATTACCTAAGGATTCAAAATTCCTGCTTTGAATTAAATCCTAAAATCTATTCCATTTCCGGCAAAAAGGGGCCACGAAAAATAACTTTTTTTTTTGGGGTGTCCTCGGGTCTCCTGAAGGAAGTCCTAGGAATCCCAGCGGGATTAATGCAGGAGGTGTGTCGTTGCCAGGCGGGTGCCTCATTCCCCACCCCACAGGTGCCAACGGGTGCCAGTGGACACCTCACTCCACCCCCCCCCCTCCTTTCCCTAAGGCACTGCAGTGATTTTCTGTATTTTCTCCTACCACCATCAGGAGCCACGATCGTGGGTCAGGGCAGTTATGGGGCCAACTGTAGTTAGTATATATCCTGCATTCATCCTACTGTATCTCTGAATAATCTGGCATTAGTTGCTTATTTTACATAAAAACATGAAACATCACAAGTGTCCATTCGAAGCGGCTCCTAAATATATATATATTATATATATATATATATATAAATAGGGAAGGGAGTACCACCTCTGGCCGGAAGAAGGGGGACCCATAGCCTCGGAGGAAACCACACATAACGCATTGGAGGGAATGTATATATATATCCACCCAAACAAATTCGTGTGTGTGTGTGTGTCTGTGTGTGTGTGTGTCTGTGTGTGTGTGTGTGTGTGTGTGTGTGTGTGTGTGTGTGTGTGTGTGTGTGTGTGTGTGTGTGTGTGTGTGTGTGTGTCTGTGTGTGTGTGTGTGTGTGTGTGTGTAACCCACGCTTGAAACAATCCAGAGATCCACCGCGTGTTATATTTTGGACCCCGTTATGCTTGTCAGCGACACGTTATTGGGTTTGTTATTAATTCATTATTTGGTTATTTGAATTGGCTTCGTTGAGTTAGTTCCTCCTGTTCCTTGTTCTCCATTGTCGTCGCTTTGTCCAAGGTGGCTTCAGTCTCCAATGAGATATACTTGTCAAAACTTTCGGCCAGATAGTAGAAAGTCGAACCTGGGCCCAGGCCGGGTTCGGGGGAGTAGAAGAACTCCCGAAACATTCTGCAGGTATGTTCCAGGTAAAAATGATGTGTGTTGATGGAGGTAGTGGGGGCCTGGCCATCTCCTAGCATCAGTCAGTACATATAGCAACCCGTCCTCCTGTTAAGATACTAATTTTTGTACATAAAGGACAATTAGGTGGTAGAATTTGGTGCTATTCACTGCATAGAATCCGGATAAAATGAAGTTAAAAGCCAAACTTGAATATTCCTTGGTGTAATATACCACATATATGTACTATATTAGTACATATATTACATTATACTCTATTATACTAAATGCTATACTATATTACTTGAGCGTGTATTAAGCCAAGGATGGTTAGGTTAGGGTGTTTATTAGCAACATAAATGCAAAAGCTTTTCCGATTTGCCCAAATTCATGAGTACTAAATTCTACTTCCTGTTTGTCTATGACATCAATATATGTCCGATGGTCCACATTGTTACTATAACTACTCTCTGAACACGAGGATGGGGTGACATATCTATATTCCTCATTGCCCTCTCATTATCTTCACCACCACTACCAGCACCTCCACTACCACAGCACCTCCACCAGCACCACCACCACCTCCACTACCACCAGTACCTCCACCACCACCACCTCCACCAAGTCCATTACGTCCCCTGTACTCACTACAACACCCCTGTACTCACTACAACACCCCTGTACTCACTACAACA
Source organism: Procambarus clarkii (assembly GCF_040958095.1). Classification (NCBI taxonomy): domain Eukaryota; kingdom Metazoa; phylum Arthropoda; class Malacostraca; order Decapoda; family Cambaridae; genus Procambarus; species Procambarus clarkii. The sequence goes on from NC_091178.1 coordinate 3,813,430, forward strand.
CCCCTGTACTCACTACAACACCCCTGTACTCACTACAACACCCCTGTACTCACTACAACACCCCTGTACTCACTACAACACCCCTGTACTCACTACAACACCCAGTACTCACTACAACACCCAGTACTCACTACAAGACATAGGCCTACCTTGCTGGAGGATAGTTATATCGTGCTGGTGGGATGGAACTCAATCTGGCCATTATTGTGTTCTGTCCTCTTGTTCTCCTGTCCCTTCCTTATCATCATCCTTCTCTCCTATTTCCCCTCATCATTATTTTTACTTTATTTATCTGTTATTCGTGAATCTTTTCTTCTCATTATCATTCTCTCCTCCAGTCCCGTCATTATTATTGCGTTCTCTCCACAACCCTTTCACTATCACTGTGCTGTCCCGGTCTTCATCATCATTGTTGGTCTCTCTTCCTTCATCATCACTGTGACTTCCTCTCACCATCAGTGTGACCTCCCCCTCACCATCAGTGTGACCACCCCCTCACCATCAGTGTGACCTCCCCCCTCACCATCAGTGTGACCTCCCCACTCACCATCAGTGTGACCTCCCCCTCACCATCAGTGTGACCTCCCCCTCACCATCAGTGTGACCTCCCCCTCACCATCAGTGTGACCTCCCCCTCACCATCAGTGTGACCTCCCCCTCACCATCAGTGTGACCTCCCCCTCACCATCAGTGTGACCTCCCCTCACCATCAGTGTGACCTCCCCCTCACCATCAGTGTGACCTCCCCCTCAGTGTGACCTCCCCCCTCACCATCAGTGTGGCCTCCCCCTCATCATCAGTGTGACCCCCCTCACCATCAATGTGACTTCCCCCTCACCATCAGTGTGACCTCCCCCTCACCATCAGTGTGACCTCCCATCACCATCAGTGTGACCTCCCCCTCACCATCAGCGTGACCCCTCACCATCAGTGTGACCTCCCCCTCACCATCAGTGTGACCTTCCCCTCACCATCAGTGTGACCTCCCCTCACCATCCTTGCACTATTCTTCCCCTCGTCTGTTATAGCCTCCAGCGCCTTACACGATTCCCTCATCAGGATAATGTGTCTTCTCTCCCTCTCCCTCCTTCCCTCTCTTTCCTTGCCTCTCCTCCTTCCCTCTTCTGTGGTTTCCTTATTATTACCATCATTATTATTGAGAAACTCCGTAGGAGCTGTGATGAGGATTCGAACCTATGCGGTGGGTGTTCCCAGGCACACACTCAAGACCACTACATGGTCAATAGTATTGCACCCTGGGGTACTACTGCACCCACGAGGATTTCTTGAGGCTTCCATTGAAGCCGAACAAGGGTTACACACAGCCTGGTGGACCAAACTCTCACAAGTCAAGCCTGGCCTCGGGCCGGGCTTGGGGAGTAGAAGAACTCCCAGAACCCCATCAACCAGGTATCAACCAGGTAACACATCCCCCATTACAGCATCTCGTCTGGTGCTGTCCCGTCTGGAGTACTGCTCACTACACACCTTCCCTTTCAGAGCGGGAGAGATCTCTGAAGTAGAGGGAATATAGAGAACACATACGGCACACATAGAAACAATAAAAGATCTACATTATTGGACCCGTCTCAAAGCTCTCAAAATGTACTCTCTGGAAAGGAGACGAGAAAGGTGTCAAATAATATATACATGGAAGATACTTGAGGGCCAGGTCCTAAATCTGCACAGTATAACAACAACATACTGGAATGAAAGAAACGGAAGAAAATGCAAAATAGAACCAGTGAGGAGTAGAGGCGACATAGGCACAATCAGAGAACACTGAACATCAGAGGTCCACAGCTGTTCAATACCCTCCCAGCAAGCATTAGAAATATTGCCGGAAAAAGAGGTGGACTTCTTCGAGATGCACCTAGAGAAATTCTTACAAGAAACGCCGGACCAACCGGGCTGTAGTGAATATGTGGGCCTGCGGGCCGCTCCAAGCAACAGCCTGTTGGACCAAACTATCACAAGTCGAGCCTGACCTCAGGCCGGGCTCAGGGAGTAGAGGAACTCTCGAAAACCTCTCCAGGTAAGATCCAGGTATCATGGACGGTGCTGAACACTTTATATTATATCTTTTCTACCACTTTATTTCTTCAGATTCACATTGATGCTCTTTAGTATTATAATGTTTTCAGAATACTTAGGACCGAAGTTTACTATTTTAATCTAAAGAAATTCTTCAACAATTGTTTTCTTTTAAAGAGACCAGACTGCGTTTTGAATCCTGTAGAACTTGCCGAGTTATCGGCTAGACTTATGAGAGGGCGTTGAAGATGTTACATTCCTTGAAGGAACATGTATATGTTTCAAGAACTGTAGACGTTTACAACGTTTTGGTTTTGTAGTGTATTGCAAAAAAAAATAGTACTGTATTCAGTCCATAAATACAATAGCCTCTACCCTGCGTATATTTTGTCGTTGTATTGAATTTGATTAAAGATAGCTAAACGGTTGATGTATTAAATCATTTTTTCAGTTTATATGAGTCAGAAGAGTAATTGCTCACGAGTCTGAATAATTACTTAACGAGTCAAAGAGATAGTATTCGTTTCAAGAGTAGTCAAAACTCCCGAAAATTAATTACAAAAAAACACTCCGGCCCAGAACTGTCGAAAAACAAAAAAATTCCCCTTTTCTTTGTTTGGTGGCCCGTGCTCCCTGTCTCTCCCTGTCTCTCTCTCTCTCTCTCTCTCTCTCTCTCTCTCTCTCTCTCTCTGTCTTTCTCTCTCTCTCTCTCTCTCTCTCTCTCTCTCTCTCTCTCTCTTTCTCTCTTCTTGCTTCCCCTTCTCCCCTCACTCTCTCCCCTCAGCTCAAGTTTCTCACTATGCTTCTCTGCAAAATTCTTCCCTATTTTGTCATTTTTATCTTTTATTAACTGTCCCATTTCTATCATTTCTCAGAGTTCTTCAATGTTACCTATTTCTCATCATCCTATTCTCAGTTATCTTAGGTTTATCCATTTCCCTTTCCGTTCTGTATTTTATTATTTGCATATTGTTTTTCTGTGTTTCAATTCCGTGTCCATTTTGTTCCTCTTCCCTCTTTCGCTGTGTATTCATAATTCTGCTTTGCTTAAACCTATTTTTTTTCTGTCGTATTTACTTCCTCGTTTGTTATATGCCCTTGCTTTAATCCTCTGCTCCCTGCCTTCATCTTTATTCATGTACTAATCCTTTTCCATTATTCATATTTTTCTTCCGTTTATATTCTCTTTCTGTATTTCTCTTTTCCTTACCTCCCCCCCCCCCTTGTGTATGTGTGTGTTGGACATACATTTATGCATTTTTGTATGTTCCCCCCCCCATTCCTTTCTCGTATTATGTGTAAATCTATTCATTTCTTTCCTGACTTTCCCATTTGTGTCTCTTTTGACCTATTCCTTCTTTCTTCTGCTCGCATTTCCACTCTGTTAACTCCCTTCCTCTTATTTCATCATCGCCACTGCTTTCTTCGTGTGCTAGCCCTGCCTCCCTCTTCCCTCCCACCCTTTTCCCATCCCTGCCTTCCCCTCCTTTCCCCTCCCTTCCCTCCGGCGTACAGGTCACCAGACTAACTCATTTCCCCCGGTTTGTTTTTCTTGTCCGGCTCTCCTCTCTATTTTCACATTTTTTTTTTATTTTGAAACTGATTTCTCGTGGCTTTTCGTTCCGCTTTCTGACTTTCGTTGCTTTGTCAACGAAATTTTTTGCTTTGACTTTGTTCAGATTAAAAAAAAAAAGGGATAAAAGTACTGTCCTTTGTAGCAAGTTCGCCAAAATAAAATTCACGTGCGTATCAAACTTTTATCCGCTATTGTTTCAGAAAACGGCATTTAACAATTGCTGTACAGGGAGATTTTTTTTTTGTTTACATACAGTGATTTAGGTTTAAAAAAAAAAATGGTGCTAATCTTCGCAAACATTAGCAATGATGATTTTTTTGTATAGGTAGTAATTATTAAGAGTATAGTACTGTGCATAGCATTCACACACATACACGCACGCACGCACACACGCACGCACGCACGCACGCACGCGCGCACACACACACACACACACACACACACACACACACACACACACACACACACGCACGCACGCGCACACACACACACACACACACACACACACACACACACACACACACACACACACAACCTAACCCAACCTAACCTAACCTAACCAGTTACGGTTGAGAGGCGGGACCAAAGAGCCAGAGCTCAACCCCCGCAAGCACAATTAGGTGAGTACAATTAGGTGAGTACACACACACACAGGCACGCACTGGTCTGGTAGCTGAGTGGACAGCGCGCGGGACTGTAAATCCTGTGGCCCGGGTTCCATTCTCGGAATAGGCAGAGATAAATGGGCAGAATTTTTTTCATCCTGATGCCCCTGCTACCTAGTAGTAAATTAGGTACCTGGGAGTTCGATAGCTGTTACGGGCTGCTTCCTGTGTGTGTGCGGGGTGTGGGGGGGGGGGTGGAATTATTTAGTAGTTAGTAACAGTTGATTGATTGACAGTTGAAAGGCGGGCTGAAAGAGCAGAGTTCAACCCCCGCAAGTACAACTAGGTGAATACACACACACACACACACACACACACACACACACACACACACACACACACACACACACACACACACACACACAGCCGACAGGGGCCTGACGGCTGAGTGGACAGCGCTCTGGGGTCGTAGTCCTAAAGGCCCAGGTTCGATCCCCGCCGGAGGCGGAAATAAATGGGCAAAATTTATTTCACCCTGGTGCACCTGTTCAGCTAGCAGTAAATAGGTACTTCGTAGACAGCTGCTACGGGCTGCTTCCTGGGGATATGTGTGTGTGTGTGTGTGTGTGTGTGTGTGTGTGTGTGTGTGTGTGTGTGTGTGTGTGTGTGTGTGTGTGTGTGTGATAGTATGTTAGGATATGTAGTAGATAAAAGAAAAAAAAGATTGGTTAGATAGGCGGAGTCCAAGAGCTAATAGCTCGATTCTGAAGACACAAATAGTAAATAGAAATATTAAATACATTCAGGTCTAAGTAAAAGCCTTCTTACTAAGAAATTATGTGACTGATCAGTTGGACAACATCCTCCTCTGTTGGACAGCATTCTCCTCTGTTGGACAGCATCCTCCTCTGTTGGACAGCATCCTCCTCTGTTGGACAGCATCCTCCTCTGTCGGACAGCATCCTCCTCTGTTGGACAGCATCCTCCTCTGTCGGACAGCATCCTCCTCTGTTGGACAGCATCCTCCTCTGTTGGACAGCATCCTCCTCTGTCGGACAGCATCCTCCTCTGTCGGACAGCATCCTCCTCTATTGGACAGCATCCTCCTCTGTTGGACAGCATCCTCCTCTATGCTCATCTTGGGTCTGTGTATCTTTGTATGATACAGAGGAATGAAGACAGCATTAACGACGTCAAGACGAATGATGTCTCTTACGTCATCCCCATATACCTCACAATTCTCTAAACTAAGCATCTCCTGTATAACAAATAAATCTTGTATGACAAGTACATGTTGTATGACAAGGACATATTGTATGAAAGGTATATCTTGTATAGCAAGTATATCTTGTATGACTGTAAGTATATCCTGTTTAATAAGATAATAATTAAATTAAATTTAATAATTAAATTAAATTTAATAATATTCCTTTCCATTTTATACATAATTGTCATTGCTCAATGTGTATTCTGTATGTTTCTTTCCCTGATAAAGGTATTCCCCTTTACCCTTAAGAGGAAGGGCAGGAGAGAAGGGTAAAAGAGCCTTTCTCTTGACTTTCTCTCTGCTTTCTTCTTCACACACACTCACCTCTCTTGCCTTTCTCTACACACTCACACCTCAGCACATCGTCCTGAAGGGAAAGTATTGAAGGGAAAGTACTGAAGGGAAAGTACTGAAGGGAAAGTACTGAAGGGAAAGTACTGAAAGGAACGAAGTGGATAATCGTACAAATATGGACGTGACGTTCCAACAGAAAGTATACTCTTTCGTCTACTAAATATACTACTTAATTGTGCTATACTACGCCTAGGAATATTTAATTTTGAGGGTTTAGCTTTAAATATATTTTTTTCCCCTCCCGGACTCGATAAAATGAGTAGCACTAAATTCTGATTGTCCATTAAGTCGATATATGTACGGG
>NC_091178.1:3820069-3837569 GCF_040958095.1 Procambarus clarkii
CCCTGTTTACATAGTCCTTTTTGAACTATGTTCACTATAGTGCAACCATTGACGTGCTAAGCAATCAGATAGTAGAGCTTTTTTCACTTTATAGAGTCCTAAAAAATAAAGCTAAACTAAAAAAAATTCCTAGATCCTAGGAATAAACTCTCCTAGGCACACACAAAGAGTGCTGGGAAGACGGGACACCACGAGCGTAGCTCTCATCCTGTAACTACACTTAGGTAATTACACGTACTATATTAGGCCTCAAGATAGCGTGTATTAGGCCTAAGTAGGTTAGGCTAGGTTTGGCTTTCCAGCATTAGTAGAAAATAGTTTTCTGTTTTGTCCGATTGAGTTGTACCGATTTCTACTTACTAACTGCGTTGTTAGTCGGTATATGCACTATGGTCCCCATTCTTCCTATAAGTTCGAGGAAAACAGAGGATATATGGGCTGGTGGAGGAGGTGGTGGGTGTGGGGGAAGAAGGAGGTTGGTGGTATTGGTGGGGGAATGGTGGAGGAGGAGGGGGGGGGGGTCGTAGAGTGACAGATGGGGGAGGGGAGGAGGGAGGGAGGGAGGGGTGGTGGCAGCAGGCTACCCTATTCATGTGTTTATGTATGACATGTTTCAGTCAAATATTATACTGGTAGGAGACGTATGATGCCACGGAGAGTGTGTGTGTGTGGGTCCGGCGTCTGGTGGAGGCATGGGGGTGGGGGGGGGTCCTCTTTATAGTGGAAGTATACATGGGGGAAAGTGTAGGGGTCCTATGTATGGTAGATGTATACTCCAGGTTGATTTTTGTGGCGGAAATATACTTGGGAGAGGGGCGTTGAGTTCACAATCACCACAGCACCACCACAACACACCACCACAACAACACACTGTCACCACAGCACACAAAGCATCACTTTGTATAGCATACATTATACACTTTGTATTCGTTTTAGCACCACCAACTCACCACAGCTTCCTGACTATCAATGAAGTCATATCACATATTTTAGGATATTATACATAGTCTCATATATGATTCTCTCTCTCTCTCTCTCTCTCTCTCTCTCTCTCTCTCTCTCTCTCTCTCTCTCTCTCTCTCTCTCTCTCTCTCTCTCTCTCTCTCTCTCTCTCTCTCTCTCAGGCTTATGGTCGCCAACCGCTGAAAAAAATATTGAGAGTTCGTGTACTGGCTGACTCGCTAAACACTATGTTTGGTATAAAACATTGGGGCAGTGTGGCAAAATGTGTGGGAGAGGGGGAGGGGGATTTCATCCAACGGTGTATAGTAATTTTATCGCGCGAGCAGAGCGGGAATGGGTGGAAGCGTTTTGGGAAGGGGTGATTTGGGTAGGATGGTGTTGTGATTTTATCCAAATACGGATGGGGGCCGAGCGAGGTACGTGTAGGACTTTCCGTATCCGATAGTAGTATCCGGATCGTGTCCCGCTGATGTACGGACCGGCATCAGCCACCACCAGGCGAGAGGCTGTCCGGTTAGACCGACTCGACCGGTTGCCGTTCCTGCAGAGTCGGAGCTCCTGGCTGTGTGAATCCGGACGCCTCCAGTCTCGCAGATCTGTAGCGTTCGTATGCACCAGTTTATTTGATATGTTGGTGTTGTCAGTGGGAAGTTGGGGAAGAGAGTAGGCGCCGGGACGATGGTGTAGGTAGTCAAGAGCCACTTGGACAGGTTCTTGCAAGAAGTTATCAATCTTGTCTTGTCAAATTATCAATCAAGCTATCAGTGCTATCAGTCAAAGCTATCAATGTGCTTTAATGTGCCTACTAATCTTTGTCAAAAATTCTTACAATATACCTGATAATATTTTATAAATTTTGCTAGAAATTACTACTTAAAATTATTTGTTAGATTAAGGACCTGCCCGGTACGCTGTGCGTACTAGTGGCTTTACAAGAATGTAAACACATAATGATATGTACTCTCATAAACCCAATGTACCTTCTTGTATATATATATATATATATATATATATATATATATATATATATATATATATATATATATATATATATATGACACTGTCACATTTTTAATCACATGTTTATTTTCGTGATATACACACATATATACACACACACACACACACACATATATATATATATATATATATATATATATATATATATATATATATATATATATATATATATATATATATATATATATATATATATATATCCACCACAGCCTAGACCAACCAGGCTGTGGTGGATATGTGGGCTTGCGGGCCGCTCGAAGCTACCAACCACTATCTCCACCACCAGCAGTGTAAACATCAGGGGCCCACGGCTCTTCACCCCCACCACCAACAGTGTAAACATCAGGGGCCCCACGGCTCTTCACCACCACCACCACCAACAGTGTAAACATCAGGGCCCCACGGCTCTTCACCCCCACCACCAACAGTGTAAACATCAGGGCCCCACGGCTCTTCACCCCCACCACCAACAGTGTAAACATCAGGGGCCCACGGCTCTCCACCCCCACCACCAACAGTGTAAACATCAGGGGCCCACGGCTCTTCACCCCCACCACCAACAGTGTAAACATCAGGGGGCCCCCATGGCCCGGACGAGGTATCCCGGGGTCGTTCCCACTGGGGTTATGGGATCAGCCAGGCTGTGATGAGCGCCTGTGGGATACAAAGACAAACCTCAGAGACCAGTTACTCACCAGGAAAGGCTATCAAATTAGACGGACTTTCGAAATCATCCACAGGTGAACTACAGACAGGAAAGGAAAGGGGAAAGAGGAGGAAGGGGGGGCTCAGAGGAAGGGGGGCCTCAGAGGAAGGGGGGGGGGGGGCCTCAGGTGGAGGAAGGGGGGGCTCAGGAGGGGGGGGGGAGGGAATAGGGTATGACGCCCCATGTGCGTGGTGCCAATTTTGCTAATTGCACATAAACAATTACGAGAACAATTATGGAGTACGATGCATTTACTGTTGCATATACGCCTGGCGTCAGTTGCAGTGCCTATACATTCGACATCATACATAGCGGCAGGGGGGGGGGGGTGATGTTCTAGTTATACATATTCATACATTTCTAAATGTCTACATTTCTCCTCTTAGTAGCAAATTTTGCAGCTTCGTCTGCAATGTCATTTCCTATTATTCCCACATGACTTGGCACAGGGCAGCAGTTACTACTACTACTATCTTAGTAGTAGTAGTTGTAGTCATTTAACTATAATATTAGTATTTTTTTATCTACAGCATACAGGAATAAAAGTAGAAGTACTAAAGTACTAATTAGTAGATGACTGTCATACTCTACTGACGGTGTAGAAAAATTGTACTAGAAAATGGAAGCGGTTAGCGAAAGTGGCGTTTTCTGTTGTTGGGTCCTCTGGTAGGTTAGGAGAGGACACTTTACATTGACTGTTTTCTTGACGTTGGGAAACCTTAGGAGGGAACGAGTTGGTATATAACACTGTAGTTACGGTCTTGGAAAACGGATATGTGAGCTGGGGTGATTGTACTCACCTAGTTTTGCTTGCGGGGGTTGAGCTCTGGCTCTTTGGTCCCGCCTCTCAACCGTCAATCTAACAGGTGTACAGGTTCCTGAGCTTCTCGAGCTCTATCATATCTACATTTGAACTGTGTATGGAGTCAGCCTCCACCACATCACTGCCTAGTGCATTCCATTTGCTAACTACTCTGACACTGAAAAAGTTCCTTTTAATGGCTCTTTGGCTCATTTGGGTACTCAGCTTCCACCTGTGTTCCCTTGTGCGGGTTAAATAATCCATCCTTGTCTACCCTCGTAGGCTGGTGGATAGCGCGCAGGACTCGTAATTCTGTGGCGCGGGTTCGATTCCCGCACGAGGCAGAAACAAATGGGCAAAGTTTCTTTCACCCTAAATGCCCCTGTTACCAAGCAGTAAATAGGTACCTGGGAGTTAGTCAGCTGTCACGGGCTGCTTCCTGGGGGTGGAGGCCTGGTCGAGGACCGGGCCGCGGGGACACTAAAAAGCCCCGAAATCATCTCAAGATAACAAGATAACCCTGTCAATTCTTATGACAATTTTGTATGTGGTGATCATGTCTCCCCGAGCTTTCCTGTCTTCCAGCGACGTGAGGTGCGGTTCTCACACACTTTGTGTTCACACGCAATGTGTGTGAGAGTGGGTGGGTTGCGAGAGTATTTTTTTTAGTATATTTTCTCTCACATTTTGTTGTTGTTTAAGATTCAGCTATTGGGAACAAAAAGTTCCAAGTAGCACGGTCTATGGTGAGCCCGTGGTGGACTTGCCTGGCACAGGAGCGGGGGCTGTAACTTGTTCTCCCACAGTCGTGGCTAGACATTTATACAATAGTACCTTACCTTACCTTGAAATGTTTTCGGGGCTTAGCGTCCCCGCGGCCCGGTCGTCGACCAGACCTTCTCGTTGCTGGACTGGTCATTTAGTAACATTTCTTTTCATAGTCATAACTGTCATTTCATAGTAACCAACGTTCATAGGTTCTTGTGTGTTCTACATGACATGGTAAGAGAACTGCTACAGTACATAGTGAGTTCTTATATGCTATATATATATATATATATATATATATATATATATATATATATATATATATATATATATATATATATATATATATATATATATATATATATATATATATATATATAAGACGATCATTGGTGCGGTGGCCACGGTACTGTGTACGTTTAGGGGTGATCCTGGACGGCATGGGTTCGAATCCTAGCCGGGTCAAAGAGTTCTTAGTTATATATATATATATATATATATATATATATATATATATATATATATATATATATATATATATGTCGTACCTAGTAGCCAGAACGCACTTCTCAGCCTACTATGCAAGGCCCGATTTGCCTAATAAGCCAAGTTTTCATGAATTATTGTTTTTTCGCCTACCTAACCTAACCTAACCTAACCTAACTTTTTCTGCTACCTAACCGAACCTAACCTATAAAGATAGGTTAGGTTAGGTTAGGTAGGGTTGGTTAGGTTCGGTCATATATCTAAGTTAATTTTAACTCCAATAAAAAAAAATTGACCTCATACATAATGAAATGGGTAGCTTTATCATTTCATAAGAAAAAAATTAGAGAAAATATATTAATTCAGGAAAACTTGGCTTATTAGGCAAATTGGGACTTGCATAGTAGGCCAAAAAGTGCGTTCTGGCTACTAGGTACGACATATATATATATATATATATATATATATATATATATATATATATATATATATATATATATATATATATATATATATATATATTTCTGCCTGTCGTACATAAACAGGGTTCCAGATATGTTCTCATATATATAGTACAGTTGTTGCTAACTACCCTCTTACCCCCTCCCCCCCCCCCTAGTCTTCCCTCTAACCACCTCACTAACCACCCAACTAGCCCACACCACTAACCACAAACACAGACAGCGGCCCACCCCCTCGCACACTTCATTGCATTGTTCAGGCGATTACCATGTGAGCTGAAGGGGGAATCAGGCGACTGGTGATTAGGGGGGGTGCAGGGGTAGAGTGGAGTGAGCAAGGATAGGCTGTGATGTGTCGGAACAAGCCGATGTGCACTTTGGTTCCTGAGATGTGTTAGGGAACAAGCCAAGGTACAATGGGGTCGGTCTAGATGGCTATTAACTAATTGGATTGAGCTGTTTGGCGCGGTTGGGATTGAGTGGGACTTGTTGCAAGGAGAGTATCTGATGGTCATCTTAACCCTTAAGGTGTGATGGTCCAGGTAAGTGTGTATGCTGGAATATATACATATTGTGGTGACCTGATCGGCTCGTGGGCGGCAGGATTGACTTGAGGGCGAAGGGGGATAGCCTGGAGTGCGACAGGTTAGGCTGGTGGGCGACAGGATAGGCTGAAGTCCGACAGGGATAGGCGGAGGTCATTCGTTAGGATGTTTCTTGCAGCAGGCCACTGGCCCACATCCCCACTACAACTCCGCTGGTCCGTCACTACAACCCCCCCCCCCCCCCCTGGTCCGTCAATACAACCCCCCCCCCCTGGTCCATCACAACCTTAGGGAATGTGCCTAATTGCCTCTTGTAAATATCCACTTTTGTTCCAGGAATATTTCGTATTCTTTATTGAGGAGGTTGAAAGAGGTTGAAGGAGGTTGGAGGAGGTTGGAGGAGGTTGAAGGTCGCTATATTATTGTACAGGCACACGCTCTACCATCATGGTTCAGTCGGTTGTGCTTGTGGCTGAGGAGTCCAGAGAAGCGGATTGGATCCCATTGCTCGGGGCCTCAATATCTTTGATGTGATTGTGGTCCAGAGACATTGTTGAGATATGCCTGAGTGGTGTAGACTTCATGATTATAATATGAAGTTTCTTGCGATGAACCGGAGACCAGGAGTTGAAGCTCGTGAGGCTGGAGTGGGTGTCTTGAGGTGGGTGGAAGGGGGGGGGGGGGGGGAGAGGGGGGAGGGGTTCTTTATGTTTGGGGGATGATAGTGCTGTGATTAGTTTGTGTTTATTTTGCTCATTCTCCTCTCTCTCTATCTCCTTTTATCTCTCTGTCCTCCTCTCGTCTCTGTCGTCTCTCTCCGTCTCCTCTTATCTCCTTAAAATATCTCCATCGCTCCTCTTTCGTTCAACCCCCCCCCCCACCTTTTCAACTAATTGTAATTATAACCTCATAAATAACCCAAGATACTATCAATTACCGGAAAGAAAAATTTACCCCTAGCACAATTGGCAAACAGAAACAAGACCCAACGGTGGAGTTCACACAGCCACCGACTCCCACTCCCTCTCCCCCCCCCCACACATACCCCCTCCCTTCCCCCCCCCCCCCCTGAACCCTCTCCTTCCCCTCACTGATCCCTCAGCGACCCCCAGAAGACATCCCCTACGTCAGGGGGAACCCAGCGAGAAGATTTCAGACCAGGTGAGAGTAGGCGATAAAAAGAGGAGACAGGCAGGTAAGAGCGGAAACCGGTGGCGGACGACATATGGTTCCCTGAGGGGCGGGGGGGGGGGGGCGCGCTCCCCCCCTCCCTTTCTCCCCCTTCGCCCCTCCAACCAACATACACACGCACATTCATACTCTGAGCATACACACACACATGCACCTGCCTTGCGAACACCGAACCAGACCCGAACACCCGGGGGCTGGCATTACTCCGCGCTACTTCCTAACAAGAAGCAGCTGTGGAATTTTTATATATATACGCCCCGAGCACAAACAAGGCTCCAGTGTTGGGGCTTTTGAATATGAAAACTATTCTCTTATTTTTGTTTTGTTTGGACGTTCACACTCCAAGCAACAGCCTGGTGGACCAAGCTCTCACGAGTCGAGCCGGGCCTGGGGCCGGGCTTGGGGAGTAGATTAACTCCCAGAACCCCATCAACCAGGTACACTACTAGGCTCCTCTCACTGGCGGCCACCCACACATTAGACTAAAACATTGTTTATGGGTGATAGATATAGATAGACAGAGGCAATGACAAAGACAATGTGGATAGGTGGATAGATGAATAGATGGATGGATAGATAGATGGGCAGGTGGGAGACGGAGGGACCCGGACAACGCCGGGTCCCTTGGCGTTCGTAGTGAATACACACACCACCTAGCGTGTGTGTGTGTGTGTATATATATATATATATATGTCGTACCTAGTAGCCAGAACTCACTTCTCAGCCTACTATTCAAGGCCCGATTTGCCTAATAAGCCAAGTTTTCCTGAATTAATTTATTTACTATAATTTTTTTCTTATGAAATGATAAAGCTACCCTTTTCACTATGTATGAGGTCATTTTTTTTTTATTGGAGTTAAAATTAACGTAGATATATGACCGAACCTAACCAAACCTACCTAACCTAACCTAACCTATATATACAGGTAAGGTTAGGTTAGGTAGCCAAAAAAACCTAGGTTAGGTTAGGTTAGGTAGGTTAGGTAGACGAAAAAACATTAATTCATGAAAACTTGGCTTATTAGGCAAATCGGGCCTTGCATAGTAGGCTGAGAAGTGAGTTCTGGCTACTAGGTACGACATATATATATATATATATATATATATATATATATATATATATATATATATATATATATATATATATATATTGGATAAATGAGAGGGAAGAATGGAAGTAATTGCAAAGGGCTTATTGGCCCCATACTTACTCTTGATGCTTCTATATTGGTGTTTATATATATATATATATATATATATATATATATATATATATATATATATATATATATATATATATATATTGCACTCTCTCTCTCTCCCTCTCCCTCGTGAAGAACTGGTCTTGGAGTTACGTAGAGGCCGACGGCCTTGCTTAAAATGTTCCCCTTTTGACCTTTCCATCGTCGACTTAACTAGTAGATTGTGTTGAGAGAGGCGAGGGGGCCACATTGTGCCATTACCTTAGTTAAGGAGTTGGCCACAAGGGTGTGTGTGTGTGTGTACTTACCTAATTGTACTTACCTAATTGTGCTTGCGGGGGTTGAGCTCTGGCTCTTTGGTCCCGCCTCTCAACCGTCAATCAACTGGTGTACAGATTCCTGAGCCTATTGGGCTCTATCATATCTACATTTGAAACTGTGAATGGAGTCAGCCTCCACCACATCACTTCCTAATGCATTCCATTTGCTAACTACTCTGACACTGAAAAAGTTCTTTCTAACGTCTCTGTGGCTCATTTGGGTACTCAGCTTCCACCTGTGTCCCCTTGTTCGCGTCCCACCAGTGTTGAAAAGTTCGTCCTTGTTTACCCGGTCGATACCCCTGAGGATTTTGTAGGTTGTGATCATGTCCCCCCTTACTCTTCTGTCTTCCAGTGTCGTGAGGTGCATTTCCCGCAGCCTTTCCTCATAACTCATGCCTCTTAGTTCTGGGACTAGTCTAGTAGCATACCTTTGGACTTTTTCCAGCTTCGTCTTGTGCTTGACAAGGTACGGGCTCCATGCTGGGGCCGCATACTCCAGGATTGGTCTTACATATGTGGTGTACAAGATTCTGAATGATTCCTTACACAGGTTCCTGAACGCCGTTCTGATGTTAGCCAGCCTCGCATATGCCGCAGACGTTATTCTCTTTATGTGGGCTTCAGGAGACAGGTTTGGTGTGATATCAACTCCTAGATCTTTCTCTCTGTCTGTTTCATTAAGTACTTCATCTCCTATTCTGTATCCTGTGCCTGGCCTCCTGTTTCCACTGCCTAGTTTCATTACTTTGCATTTACTCGGGTTGAACTTCAACAGCCATTTGTTGGACCATTCACTCAGTCTATCCAGGTCATCTTGTAGCCTCCTACTATCATCCTCTGTTTCAATCCTCCTCATAATTTTTGCATCGTCGGCAAACATTGAGAGGAACGAATCTATACCCTCTGGGAGATCATTTACATATACCAGAAACAGTATAGGTCCAAGGACTGACCCCTGCGGGACTCCACTTGTGACGTCTCGCCAATCTGAGACCTCACCCCTCACACAGACTCGTTGTCTCCTGTTGCTTAGGTATTCCTCTATCCACCGGAGTACCTTCCCTCTCACTCCAGCCTGCATCTCCAACTTTCGCACTAGCCTCTTGTGGGGCACTGTATCAAAGGCTTTCTGACAATCCAAAAATATGCAGTCTGCCCACCCTTCTCTTTCTTGCCTTATTTTTGTTGCCTGGTCGTAGAATTCAAGTAACCCTGTGAGGCAGGACCTGCCATCCCTGAACCCATGTTGATGCTGTGTTACAAAGTTCCTTCGCTCCAGATGCTCCACTAGTTTTTTTCGCACAATCTTCTCCATCAGCTTGCATGGTATGCAGGTTAGGGACACTGGCCTGTAGTTCAGTGCCTCCTGTCTATCCCCTTTCTTGTATATCGGGACTACGTTAGCTGCTTTCCAAGTATCTGGCAGTTCCCCTGTTGCCAGTGATTTGTTATACACTATGGAGAGTGGTAGGCTCAGTTCTCTTGCTCCTTCCTTTAGAACCCAAGGGGAGATTCCATCTGGGCCTATAGCCTTCGTCACGTCCAACTCTAGTAAACACTTCCTTACTTCCCCACTGGTAATCTCAAACTCTTCCAGTGGTTCCTGGTTAGCTATTCCCTCACTTACCTCTGGAATTTCTCCTTGTTCTAAGGTGAAGACCTCCTGGAATTTCTTATTCAATTCCTCACACACTTCCTTGTCATTTGTAGTGAATCCTTCCGCCCCTATCCTTAATCTCATAACCTGTTCCTTTACTGTTGTTTTTCTCCTAATGTGGCTATGCAACAATTTAGGCTGAGTCTTTGCCTTGCTTGCGATGTCATCGATGTCATTGTGTGTGTGTGTGTGTGTGTGTGTGTGTGCTCTCCTAGTTGTGCTTGCGGCGGTTGAGCTTCGGCTCTTCGGTCCCGCCTCTCAGCTGTGAGTTAGCTGGCGTGCAGATTCCTGAGGCTATTGGGCTCTGTCATATCTACTTTTGAGATACCACATCAATCCACATGTGCAAGAGTCAGAGAGAAAGATCTGGGGGTTGATATCACATCGAATCTGTCCCCAGAGGCCCACATCAACAGGATATCAGCGACATATGCTAGATTGGCCAACATAACAACTGTCTTCAGAAAATTGTGTAAGGAATCGTTGAGGACCTTGTATACCACTTATGTCAGACCAATCCTGGAGTGTGCAGCTCTAGCCCTTGTCCATAACTAGTTAAACACAAGACAAATTTAGAGAAGATTCAAATGTATGCCACCAGACTAGTCCTGGAACTGAGAGGTGTGAGCTACGAGGAAAGGCTACGGAAGCTGAACCTCACGTCCCTGGAAGACAGAAGAGTAAGGGGAGACATGATAACCACCTACAACATTCTCAGGGGAATTGACAGGGTGAACAAAGACAAACTATTAAGATGGGTGGAACACGAACAAGGGAATACAGGTGGAAACTTAGTATCTAAATGAACCACAGAGACAATGAAAATTTTGTTTGAGTGGAGTAATTAATAAATGGAATGCATTAGGCAGTGATGTGGTGGAGGCTGACTCCATACACAGTTTCAAGTGTAGATATGACAGAGCCCAGTAGGCTCAGGAACCTGTACACGATCAGTTCAGAGGCGGGACCAAAGAGCCAGAACTCAACCCCCGCAAGCACAACTAGGTGAGTACACAGTGATCAAATGCGTGACTTCTGAACTACATCGCCACTCAACCACACAACCACTCAACCACACAACCACTCAACCACACAACCACACAACCACGCAACCACACAACCACACAACCACACAACCACACAACCACGCAACCACTCAACCACACAACCACACAACCACACAACCACACAACCACGCAACCACTCAACCACACAACCACACAACCACACAACCACACAACCACACAACCACACAACCACTCAACCACACAACCAGGACGAGAACCCTAAAAAGTAACCCACAAGCTCCGTACAATCTACGGTGGAAGGACCTCATCGTATCCACCACATTTCTAACGTTGTCCTCTCGCGTTATCCCGTTAAAAAAAAATGATTTACTAAATTCCCCGAACCTAACCTGACCTGACCTTTGGACCCCTGGCATTGAAAACGGGGTTGTTGGTGAGCCGCTATGATTTATAGTACATCATATTTTACCCGTTGGGAAGCAAGTGGAGGAAAATAAGGTTGTAGTTTTAATAAGGTTGTAGTTTTAGTTACAATACTTGGCGTATCCAAGGGTTATATGTGCAGACTGTCACGTAGCTCTCTCTCTCTCTCTCTCTCTCTCTCTCTCTCTCTCTCTCTCTCTCTCTCTCTCTCTCTCTCTCTCTCTCTCTCTCTCTCTCTCTCTCTCTCTGCCACTACGTAACAAAATGCGACTGTTTCGCCTAACCAGAAACGTACGCGCCCCAATGAACTGGTCTAACTAATTGAGGCCGATGCATACAAAGCGTCACTATTACCGTGCTTTAATATTTATTAATACGTCACATTTTTTAACGGATTGGTCGATTACGTACAAAGAAATGCGACGTACTGGGCAAGAGGACGGGGTCACCCTCTTGCTTCCTGTGTCGGGATAAGGAGGACGGCTCTAAAGAAGACTTGCTCGGACCTCTTCCTCGCTAACTTGAGACAAACCTGGGGGTTTAAAGCTCATCAGGAGATACCCCTCTGATACCCCCCTAATAACCCCCTAATACCCCCTTCTAATACCCCTCTAATACCCAGGTAATGCCTGAGTATCAACACATAAGGGGCATAACTGGCCGACCCATCACAATGTTCAAGAGAGAACTCGATAAACAACTCCAAAAGATGCCTGATCAACCAGGCTGTGATTCATTCGTCAGGCTGCCGCGAGCAGCGGCGTCCAACAGCCTGGTTGATCAGGCCGGCAACGAGGAGGCTTGGGCGACGACCGGGCCGCGGGGACGCTAAGCCCCAGAAACCATCACAAGGTGAGGTAACCCACAAGGTATGCCCATTCATACCCTCTGATATCCAGGTGATACCCACTGAAACACAGTGATACCCTTTGATTCTCATGCCCAGGAGAAGATACCCGCTAATGAGAAACGTCTCATTTGAAGTGGTTTTGCTTAGTGTACGAACGTGGATGTGCCCAATGAGTGTACGAACGTGGATCTGGGCAATGAGTGTACGAACGTGGATCTGGGCAATGAGTGTACGAACGTGGATCTGGGCAATGAGTGCACGAACGTGGATCTGGCCAATGAGTGTACGAACTTGGATCTGTCGCCGTGCTGCACATTACTCTGAGAATGCGTACAAATTGAGATGTTTGATTCACTAAATGAGTACAAACGATCACTAAAGCCCCTCAGTTTGGTCGCTGCTGTTAGTAGCGTCCAGACTCAGGTTTGCTGAGCATGAGTTTTGGGTGCTGTATAGAGTCATTCGTTAGGGGGCCGAGCGGACAGCACGCTGGACTTGTGATCCTGTGGTCCTGGGTTCGATCTCAGGCGCCGGCGAGAAACAATGGGCAGAGTTTCTTTCACTCTATGCCCCATGTTACCTAGCAGTAAAATAGCTACCTGGGTGTTAGTCAGCTGTCACGGGCTGCTTCCTGGGGGTGGAGGCCTGGTTGAGGACTGGGCCGCGGGGACACTAAAGCCCCGAAATCATCTCTTAGATAACCTCAAGATGATAGGGAAATATACCTTGTGTATGTCTGTATTTCTTAAGGTACTAATACAAAGCTTATGTATGTCTGTATTTCTTAAGGTACTAATACAAAGCTTATGTATGTCTGTATTTCTTAAGGTACTGACATTAAAAGCTTGCGTATATATCTGTATTATAAGACAGATACAAAGTTTGTATATATCTGATATACTCTGATATACACAGCTTGTACTTGTACATATACATACCTATGTAGACAGCCGGGTATAATATGAGAAGAACTCATTTCGTCGTGGTAACATTTGAGGGAAACCGAAAGCATATAACAATAGTTGAGTGAGTCCAACGTAGTGATTTCTATCACTATTTGACGATAAAGCTTCTGTGCTATGAGGGAATACACCAACGGGTAATTTATTTTTGGAATGCAGTAACTTGTTGCATCTGTAACTTGCTGTAGTGTTGTATTAATGCAGACCTTGCAGCGGTGTGGCTGCTCTTGCGGGTCCAGAACTGACACCTCCATCCTGCAGACACAAATATTAAATGGAATTAGTAAGTACACATACTCTCAACGTACTCATTCACACACCCACACACTCACTCATTCACACACCCACACACTCACTCATTCACACGCCCACACACTCACTCATTCACACGCCCACACACTCACTCATTCACACACCCACACACTCATTCACACACCCACACACTCACTCATTCACACACCCACACACTCATTCACACGCCCACACACTCACTCATTCACACGCCCACACACTCACTCATTCACACACCCACACACTCATTCACACACCCACACACTCATTCACACGCCCACACACTCACTCATTCACACGCCCACACACTCACTCATTCAATCTGTATAAATCCTTTTCACGTCACACTCTGACAATACACAATCTTGCAATCAATTACCTCTCATTGATTTTACATTCTTCTCTTCCTTTAATTCTCAACCGTCAATTCCCCCATCCTCTCTCTCTCTCTCTCTCTCTCTGCTTCTCCTCACCTTTCTATCCCCCAATTGCCTTCTCCCAAAAATCTTTCCGCTATTCCCACCAAAACTTACCCTCAGACTTCTCACTTCTCCCTTCGTTCTCTTTACAATTACTAGTTTCGTTGTTATTATGCTTACGACATCCCGGCCTGCCTCTTGGGTGGGAGTTATAACGTGATCTATGAGACTATTGATGGGGACCGCCCGCATTAACCACATAGCCATCACAATCCGCTTGACCAACAGCCGGTTCATGCAGGTACTTGTCCTAAGGTGAACTTGTCCATCCTCTCTCTCTCTCTCTCTCTCTCTCTCTCTCTCTCTCTCTCTCTCTCTCTCTCTCTCTCTCTCTCTCTCTCTCCCTCCAATCTGTCACTACACCCGACGAGTCCTCGACCCCAATTCCCCTCTCCCTTCCTCTCTTCCTCCTTCCCCCTCTCCCTCCCTCTCTCCCTCCTTCCCCCTCTCCCTCCCTCTCTCCCTCCTATCCCAGTCCTTCCCTCTTCCTCCCTACACCAGTCACAAACCATTAGTGTGGAGGCGCCTTTCCCTCTATGATAATTCCGGACGCGGTCTCACTTAAAAACACATTACAACCGAGGTTAGTGCTTCCTAGTTTGAAGAAAATCGGCTTAGTGTTTAGGGGGTGGGAGGGACGGAGAGAGAGAGGGAGAGAGAGAGAGAGAGAGAGGGAGGGAGGGAGGGAGGGAGAGAGAGAGAGAGAGAGGCGCTTTTAGTATATCCGTATTGCTTAGTCCCCCTTATTGTTGGACATGGCTGGTGAGTTGGTACACAGACACCAAGGGTGTGTGAGAGGTGGTACACAGACACCAAGGGTGTGTGTGAGGTGGTACACAGACACCAAGGGTGTGTGTGAGGTGGTACACAGACACCAAGGGTGTGTGAGAGGTGGTACACAGACACCAAGGGTGTGTGTGAGGTGGTACACAGACACCAAGGGTGTGTGTGAGGTGGTACACAGACACCAAGGGTGTGTGTGAGGTGGTACACACACACTTGAGGGGTATACAGCTGGTACACACACACTTGAGGGGTATACAGCTGGTACACACACACTTGAGGGGTATACAGCTGGTACACACACACTTGAGGGGTATACAGCTGGTACACACACACTTGAGGGGTATACAGCTGGTACACACACACTTGAGGGGTATACAGCTGGTACACACACACTTGAGGGGTATACAGCTGGTACACACACACTTGAGGGGTATACAGCTGGTACACACACACTTGAGGGGTATACAGCTGGTACACACACACTTGAGGGGTATACAGCTGGTACACACACACTTGAGGGGTATACAGCTGGTACACACACACTTGAGGGCCTCTCTTGAGCGTAAAGGCTTAAAATTTTGCATATTTTCCCCTCCCATTTTGGCTGCTCATTATGAATAATTAATTCATAAATAATTAAAATTTATAATTATTTTTAACATGATCTTACAGTAATTGGTTCTGTCGACAAATTTCATGTATATCGCACTCAGGAAAAATTGATATTTTGTACCGTTAATTCTGGCCACGTTGTGGTACTTCCAACATCAAGTTTTGTCCTTTTTAAGATCAGTCACATGCAATAGTGTTCGAACCTACAGTCAAATGCAATAGTGTTCGAATCTACAGCCAAATGCAATAGTGTTCGAACCTACAGTCAAATGCAATAGTGTTCGAACCTACAGTCAAATGCAATAGTGTTTGAGCCTACAGTCAAATGCAATAGTGTTGGAACCTACAGTCTGATGCAATAGTGTTCGAACCTACAGTCAAATGCAATACAGTTCGAATATATCCTCTATATTCGAAAACAATATATATTTAGAACTACGACAGGTTCCACCCTATCCCCCTGTTACCTAGCAGTAAATAGGTACCTGGGTGTTAGTCAGCTGTCACGGGCTGCTTCCTGGGGGTGGAGGTCTGGTCGAGGACCGGGCCGCGGGGACACTAAAAAAAAGCCCCGAAATCATCTCATGATAACCTCAAGATAAGGTTCTCTTTATGTACTGGAGTACACATAGTTTTCCCTATGCGGAAATTGGGCCACAATAGCAAAATTGAACACAAATAACCCATCTCACACATGAAAATGAAAGGGACGATGTTTCGGTCCTTTTTTGCTCCCTTATCAAGATGAAAGTATTTCAATTTCGACTTGATAATGATCCAGGGGTCAGGATTCAGCGAGAGTTTACACACATCTACTTACGAAACCTGTACATCCCTTGCACAATGATGGCGGCTTTGTTTGCATGTATTAAAACAGTTTGTAAGCTTCAATGACCTGTTTAATAAATGTAAAAAAGTCACCATCAATAGTGAAAGATATAGAGGTTTCGAAAGTGCTTGTGTAAATGTTGGACGAATCAAGGCCAAAGAACATGACTGAAATGAAAGTGATTTTATTTCTGATTTTATTACATATAAATCATTATTCTGATTTATTTATTAGTATAAAATCAATATTTACAAAAAAAAACAATATTTTTGTCCAACATTGGACAACTTGTAGTGCCCGGACTATAATACCCGCGGTCCTTACTGGTCCGGTTTTGTCCAATATGGTCACCGTAGGCCAGCCACTGTGTTATTGCGGCCCCTCGTTTATCCGGACATCGTGTAGAGTAGATGTATGCCAGGTTAATGATGAAAATGATGCGGTGGTGGTGAGGATAATGATGGTGATGAGGATAATGATGGTGATGAGGATAATGATGGTAAATAATTATTTAGGTAATTATAATAGTAAGGACCATATATATTCTGTAGCCTAACTATTAAATAAAGAGCTCGGGTATGCAAATAAATATTAATATGGGTATAAATTGGATAAGTTTAGAATTAGGAAAGACTTGGGTAAATACTTGTTCAGTAACAGGGTTGTTGATTTGTGGAACCAATTGCCGCGTAACGTTGTGGAGGTGGAGTCCCTCGATTGTTTCAAGCGCGGGTTGGACAAGTATATGAGTGGGATTGGGTGGTTATAGATAGGAGCTGCCTCGTATGGGCCAATAGGCCTTCTGCAGTTACCTTTGTTCTTATGTTCTTATTAACATCATTTGGAGCAAACTGACTTGGAAAAGCTGGTGTCTCTCTCCTAGAAAGTAGGACGAGGAAAATAAATGAAAAATGGGACGAAGAAGAGGCGGAGGAGAAGGAGGAGGATTTTAAAGGCATATTAAGGAGGAAAACCAGGTTGTGGAAAAACATCCCAGCCTCTCCTCCTCCTCCTAGGATCGCCTCCCAGGACGTCCTCCTAGGACCTCCTCCTAGGACCTCCTCCTAGGACCTCCGCCGCGTGACGCCTTGAAATCGATCCCTTCTGAACTTGCA
>NC_091178.1:3842569-3845069 GCF_040958095.1 Procambarus clarkii
TTTCTCTCTCTGTCTCTCTGTCTGTCTCTCTCTCTCTCTCTCTCTCTCTCTCTCTCTCTCTCTCTCTCTCTCTCTCTCTCTCTCTCTCTCTCTCTCTCTCTCTCCCTCTCTCTCTCTCTCACCGTAAGTGCTCTATACCTATCAACAAAAATCACCAACATAAATATTTTCACCTTCAGTGAACCCATTAGGTCTCCCAGTCGCTTATTTTTTTGTTTACCTCCCGGGGGAAATTGTTCACTTCTCAACCCATTCTCTCTCTCACTCGCTGTCTCTCTCACTCGCTGTCTCTCTCACTCGCTGTCTCTCTCACTCGCTGTCTCTCTCACTCGCCGTCTCTCTCACTCGCTGTCTCTCTCACTCGCTGTCTCTCTCACTCGCTGTCTCTCTCACTCGCCGTCTCTCTCACTCGCTGTCTCTCTCACTCGCTGTCTCTCTCACTCGCTGTCTCTCTCACTCCCTCTCTCCACAGAAAGAAAGACTTGTAAGTCTGTATTCTGCCCTCTGGCGCGATATAATATTTTTCCCCGTGCTTACCTGTTTCTTCCTCTCAGGTTCTCCTTTATTTCACAATTTCCTTTGCAGCCATTTCTCACTTAATTCCGTCTGCGATATATATTTATTTTTCTCCAGTGTTTTTGCATGTTTGCTCCTCCGTGTTATTGCCTGTTACATGTTTTTCACTGTATTTAATTCTGTTTCTTATGATTTTTTTTTAGTTCAGTGGTTTGTTGGTCTTAAATGTGTATACTCATGCACGTGAACTTGTTTAAATATGCTTGCAAGGTTGTGTTCTAGCTCCTAATCCCCACCTTTTCAGCTGTACGTTAAAATAACCCCGACATGTTTCTGACTCATCTCCTCTTCAAGTCTCCTTTCGTTTCCTTATTCTACTCCGTCTTATGCTGAACCTGCGCGCTGTCGACTTTATCAGTTCCCCTGAGAATCGTATATGTCGGTACCATGTCTCCTCGGTTCAGCCTGTCTAAAATAAAAGTGTGGAGGGCTCTGCTTGGTGGGCTCTGCTGGGTGGGCTCTGCTTGGTGGGCTCTGCTTGGTGGGCTCTGCTTGGGACACCCACCACCGCTGCCCCGTGCTGTTGCCCTCCTCCGCAACTATGGATTTATATATATATACATTTTTAACATTATTTTTTCCCCTCTTCAAAACACGAGGAAATATTTCTAGCGACCTCGTCCTCTTTCCCTTCCCTCCCTCGTGCACGCACGCTGACACGCACGCACACACACACACACACACACACACACACACACACACACACACACACACACACACACACACACACACACACACACACATACATTGTAGTGTGTGTGTACACGTATTTATACCCTCAGATTCGAGCTTATATTTTGTAACTCATCTTCTTGATGTTATCTACTAAGCCAGCTGCCGACCAGGATGCAACCCACAACAGCTGTGTGACTCCCATGCACCCGTTTACTGTATGGTGAAGAGAGGCATCAGGTGAAAGGAAACGGTTCCCAAACGCTTCTGTCGGCAAACTCAGATGTATAACACCCCCAAGAACCACTTGGGGGGTGTGGAAGTAGTGAAGATGTCGAATGGGCAAGAAAAAGGAGATTTTTCAGGCAGATTCCATACATTGTTTCAAGCGTAGGTATGATACGGAAGTGTAGGTCCGGTGTTTCGTGTGGGAGGCCGACCGGCGACTGAATGACTGGGGCCCAGGAGCTGATGTTCTCCGCGTAAGGGGGAAATACATATGGATCCAGCGTAGGTCAAGGGAAGGAAATGATCTGGGAGACGATCGTGTGTTGTAAGACTTCAAAGCGGAAGGTCAAGTGATGGAGGGAAGGGCCAGCCGCTTCTTCCTTGGCTGGCGGGAAGCCTTCAGCACTGTCCCGCACAGCTGAGTACAGTACTGTACTCAGTACTACTACGTACTCAGTACTAGTACTGAGTACGTGCTCTTGCACGTACACACACAATCGCACTTGCACACACATACATATATACACATTCCTTCTGCATCTGCTGTTGCTGTTCCTGTTGTATCTGCTGCTGCAACTGTTACTGCAATTTCTGTTGTTGCTGCTGCTGCTGCTGCTGCTGCTGCTGCTGCTTCTGCTGCTGCTGCTGCTGCTGCTGCTGCTGCTCCGGAAGACCATAACGCTGCAGGGTCTGCGGTCGGTCCTCTACTGGCTGGAATTTTTTTGACTTAATATTTTTCCTGGAGGCAGTTTGCTTATGGTTTAATATTTTCCGGTAAGTTTTTTTTTTCTATTTTTATTTTTAGTACTTCGTTTTTATTTACTTTTTTAATATCTTCGTGGCCGAGTAACTTGCTTTAATACATTCGTGTATTTTTTTTGTTCGTTATTCGTGGCAGTTCTAATATATTTTCGTATTTGTTTCCGTTTATATTATAAATTTTTTCAATGGTTTCTTCCGTCTTTTATTTGTTCTCTAGATTTTTTTTCTCTAGTTTATTAGTTTTTTGTTCCTGTTTTATTAT
>NC_091178.1:3850069-3892569 GCF_040958095.1 Procambarus clarkii
TCTGTCTGCACTACGAGGTTGTTTACAACAATAATAACCCTTATGAAGTTTACAAGCTCATGAGCTTCTTAATAAATGTAAACAAAGCCGCCATGATGGTTGAAAGACGAACAGATGGCGTAAGGCAGCGTCTGGGATGCTCCCGGACGCAGGTTCGAATCCTCGTCACGGCCCTTGTGGATTTGTTCATGGCGTAAGTGATTGCGTAAATCCCTGATGAATCATATGCCCCTGGAATACTCCAGGTTGCCAGATCAAGCAAGCAGTTAAGACTCTGCTGCTTGCAGTCACACACATGAATTACTCCCTGGTTGATGAGGTATGTATTTGTGGCCATAATTAAGACATCTACTGCCTCCTAGACCAGCCCATTACACTGCCTTGTCTACTGAGGGGAAATAAGTATTTCTAGACATCCCCCGTGGCGTGTGTGTGTGTGTACTCACCTATTTGTACTCACGTATTTGTGCTTGCGGGGGTTGAGCTTTGGCTCTTTGGTCCCGCCTCTCAAGTGTCAATCAACTGAAGAACAGGTTCCTGTACCATATACTGTATACTGTACCATATACCATATACCATATATCCTATATACTGTACCATATACCCATATACCTATATTAAGTGTCTCTCTGTCTCTGTCTCTCTCTCTCTGTCTCTGTCTCTCTCTCTCTGTCTAAACTGTGTGTGTGTGTGTGTCTAGCGTTCATCTTTATATACCTATCTCGCTCTGTTGGGATTCATTGTTAACTTTGTCTTATTGTACTTTGTTAATTCCTTGTTAGCATTATAGGTTTCTATAATGACGTTGCCGGTGTTGATTGGTACAGCCTCGCTCCTGTGCCAGGCTAAGTCCACTACGGGCTCACCATAGCCCGTGCTACTTGCAACTTTTATTCCCAGTAGCAAATCTTAAACAACAACAGTTGATTGGTATTAGGTGAGGTGTGGGGGTCCTTGACTTTTGTAAATGCACATTAATCATATTATGTATAAAAGGACATACCTTGAACACTTTATGTAAGACAAACGTAAATGTATGTATTTATATATGTAGGTTAGATTAGCATTGTAAAAGCACTACAATCACCTACTGTAGTTGATTGATCAATCACTCACTGAACTATATGTTTAACAGATGTTTCACCCTGTCCATGGAGGACAGACGAAAATTTATATATGCTGGTTAGCATTGTAAATGTGTGGCCACGTCTGTGGTAGAAAATAGTGATAACACTAAAAGCTCTCATCGATGCCTCCTCCTCCTCTCCTCCTTCTCTTCCCCTTCATCTCTCTTCTTCCTCTCCATCACTCTTCTTTTTTTCCCCCTCCATCACTCGTCTTCCGATTCCTTATTTGCTCTCAATTTCCCATGCTTCTTCATCTCCTTTCATACCTCCCTTCACCCCCCCTCTTATATTTCCCCTTACTACCCCTCTCTGTCTCTCCCCCCCTTACTCCTTCCCCCCTCCTTCCCTCCCTTCCCCCCCATCCTTCCTCCTCCTCCTCCTCCTCCTCCTCCAGGTAGAAGAAGGTACGAGAGATTAAAATATAACTGAGATGGAAACTGGCCCCACATAAGTCTGGGGCCGGCTGGACTTATAACCGGTATAACTTAGAACCAACAGATTTACAGCCTATAACCCAGCTAACTTAGAATTTATCTAGCTTATATATTAGGCTTAGGACCCCCGCGTTATTTGACCTTCCACCCCCCTTCTCTTTTTTTTGTCCTCCCCCCCTTGCTCTGTTCTTATTTTCTTTCCCCTTACTCTACTTTGTAATCTTTGCTTTCCTTCTTTCTCCCCTTCTTTCTCCCTGTTCTTGCTCCTCTCTGCGGCTACACGGGCTGCTGCACTATCGCCACATTTGATTCACTTCTCTTCTCTTCATGTTCGTATTGAACCTCCTTTTATTATCCCGCGTCTCTTCTCTCTTTCCTTCGCGTTCCCTCGTATTATTTTTTTCGCATGTTTCTCTCTGTCTCTGTCGCTGTCTCTCTCTCTCTCTCTCTCTCTCTCTCTCTCTCTCTCTCTCTCTCTCTCTCTCTCTGTCTCTGTCTCTGTCTCTCTCTCTCTCTCTCTCTCTCTCTCTCTCTCTCTCTCTCTCTCTCTCTCTCTCTCTCTCTCTCTCTCTCTCTCTCTCTCTCTCTCTGTTTTTATAGAAGGACTAACTAGTGTGTTTCCCTTGGCGTCTCGCGTCCAGTGCCAACACTTGTTCCCCTCTCCACCCCTCGCGGGGCTAAGAAAATAGGGGAAATTTGAGGGGAAGTGATGACGAATTGGACCTGATCATGGGTGGGCAATCGAGAAAGAAGAGGACTCTGGACTCAGGATTTTTATGGAGGGGTGTGTAGAATGGGGTGTCATTATCTATATCTAAAAATGTGAATGTTTAAGTCTGGTTGAGGATGAAGGCCGGACACTTCTGACCAATCTCCCCCCAACTGTGCACTCTAGTGCGAGTGGGGGGGAGCGTGCTCAATATGCTAGCGTCGGGGTTGGGTTAAGGTGAAGTGAGTACCTCATGTTAGAGACTAGCCGTTAGCGTCTGACCGCGAACTTGGACATTCTCATGAGAGAGAGAGAGAGAGAGAGAGAGAGAGAGAGAGAGAGAGAGAGAGAGAGAGAGAGAGAGAGAGAGAGAGAGAGAGAGAGAGAGAGAGATTGTGTGTGTGCATGTGTGTTATATGAGCATGTCCACTTAAGACCAGATCAATGATTTTAGCAGAAGTGCCACTGTAAATCCATATATTCTTGTTCACTTGGGAAGGATGCTGAACGTGTAACACTTTTTAAGTTCATCATGCACTTATTGCCCAGTAATCCTGCGAGTGTCACACACAGAGATCACACTAACGTGATACATCAAATGAACCAATCCACAAGGGCCGTGACGAGGATTCGAACCTGCGTCCGGGAGCATCCCACCTCGTCACGGCCCTTGTGGATTTGTTCTGCGTGTGGGGTTCGTGTTCGTATCCTTACAGCGGAAGGGCAGTTTGGGTTGTATGACTGGCACGAAATGTATAGTTTCGTATGCATAACATTAATGAATACTAATTATGTATTACATAAAGGGTAAACAACTTCAAAGACTACATGATCAACCAGGCTGTAATGCAGACGGTGTCATAACAGGCTGGTTGAACGGACCCTCGGTACACCACCTCTAGGTAACCTCAAGGTAAACTGCCCCCAATAGCATGTGTGGTAGAGTTGTTTTTTCAGTCTTCCATCATGCGGTTTACTTCATTGGTAATGATCAAATTTGTGAAGACACGAGGCCTGATGATATGTTGGTGTCTACTGTGGTGTTATGATGAATACAAGGATCATTATGCTAATTTGTCCTCATCTGTCTTCCACACACACACACACACACACACACACACACACACACACACACACACACACACACACACACACACACAAAGATCTTTGTCAGTGTCAGAATAATTAACACATTTAACCAATGGAATGCATTAGGCAGTGATGTGGTGGAGGCTGACTCCATACACAGTTTCAAATGTAGATATGATAGAGCCCAGTAGGCTCAAGAACCTGTACACCTGTTGATTGACAGTTCAGACGCGGAACTAAACAGCCGAAGCTCAACACACACACACACACACACACACACACACACACACACACACACACACACACACACACACACACACACACACACTCAATTTAATCTACATATCAAAATAACGCACACAAAATTCCCTTCCGAAGGGAACACAATGTTACAAACCATGGTTATGAAATCGCAAATACCAGCTATTGCAAATTAAAATTGGTATTGGTAAAAATTGGAAAAATTGGTAAAAATTGGAAAAATAATTTGCTATTGGTAAAATTGGAAAATAATATTATAATACAAAAATTGTCTATGAATATCATTTGTTGCATATTGACTGAAGGATTACTATGGGATTGGATCCCCTATGAAGTGTCAGGGGGGGACATGAACAAGGGATCAATGTGTGTGAAATATGTTCAATATGGCTGTGATATTGCACGAGTAATGAATTTATGCATAAATCATAAAACACACTTGCACGCACGCACGCACACGCACACACGCACACACACACACACACACACACACACACACACATACACACACACACACACACAAAAAGCCACAGAGATATTAGAAAGAACTTTTTTAGTGTCAGAGTGGTTGACAAATGGAATGCATTAGGAAGTGATGTGGTGGAGGCTGACTCCACACACAGTTTCAAGTGTAGATATGATAGAGCCCAGTAGGCTCAGGAATCTGTACACCTGTTGATTGACGGTTGAGAGGCGGGACCAAAGAGCCAGAGCTCAACCCCCCGCAAACACAACTAGGTGAGTACAACTAGGTGAGTACACACACACACACACACACACACACACACACACACACACACACACACACACACACACACACACACACACACACACGCACACACGCACACACAAAGGGCCTCGTAGCCTGGTGGATAGCGCGCAGGACTCGTAATTCTGAGGCGCGGGTTCGATTCGCGCACGAGGCAGAAACAAATGGGCAAAGTTTCTTTCACCCTAAGTGCCCCTGTTACCTAGCAGTAAATAGGTACCTGGGAGTTAGTCAGCTGTCACGGGCTGCTTCCTGGGGTGTGTGTGTGTGGTGTGGGGAAAAAAAAAAAAGTAGTTAGTAAACAGTTGATTGACAGTTGAGAGGCGGGCCGAAAGAGCAAAGCTCAACCCCCGCAAAAACACAACTAGTAAACACAACTAGTAAACACACACACACACTGCCTAGAAACTAGGCGGTGGAAACAGGAGGCCAGACACAGCATACAGAATGGGAGATGAAGTACTTCATGAAACGGACAGAGAGAAAGATCTAAGAGTTGATATCACACTAAACCTGTCTCCTGAAGCCCACATCAAAACAATAACATCTGCGGCGTATGCAAGGCTGGCTAACATCAGAACTGCCTTCAGGAGCTTGTGTAAGGAATCATTGTATACCTTATATTATAGAACCTTGTATACCACATATATAAGACCAATCCTGGAGTATGCGGCCCAGCATGGAGCCCGTACCTTGTCAAGCACAAGACGAAGCTGGAAAAAGTTCAGAGGTATGCCACTAGGCTAGTCCCAGAACTAAGAGGTATGAGTTAGGAGGACAGGCTACGTGAAATTCACCTCACGACATTGGAAGACAGAAGAGTAAGGGGAGACATGATCACTACCTACAAAATTCTCAGAGGAATTGACAGGGTAGATGAAGATAAACTGTTTAACACGGGCGATACGCAAACAAGGGAACACAGGTGAAACTGAGTACCCAAATGAGCCACAGGGACGTTAGAAAAAACTTTTTCAGTGTCAGAGTAGTTAACAGATGGAATGCACTAGGAAGTGATGTGGTGGAAGCTAACTCCATACACAGTTTCAAATGTAGATATGATAGAGCCCAGTAGGCTCAGGAATCTGTACACCAGTTGATTGACAGGTGAGAGGCGGGACCAAAGAGCCAGAGCTCAACCCCCGCAAGCACAACTAGGTGAGTACACACACAGAGCTTTGTAACACGTCGCCAGCATGGGTTCAGGGAAGGCAAGTTGTCTCTCACAAGTATAATAGAATTCTATGATCAAGCAACAACATTAATCAAGAAAGAGAAGAATGGGCAGACTGCATTTTCTTCGACTGTCAGAAAGCTTTTGACACAGTACCCCATAAGAGACTGTTGCATAAATTGGAGAAACAGGCTGGAGTAAATGGTAGGGTGCTCCAATTGATAAGGGAGTACCTAAACAACAGAAAGCAGAGTATTACTGTGAGGGGTGAGACCTCAGACTCGCGGGATGTCACCAGCGGAGTCCCGCAGGGTTCTGTACTCGGACCAATCCTGTTTCTGATATACGTAAATGATCTTCCAGAAGAGATCTTCCTCTCATTGTTTGCTGATGATGCTAAAATTATGAGAAAGATTATTAGAGGAGGACAGCAAGAGGCTGCAGGATGACCTGAACAGACTGAAGGAATGGTCCAACAAATGGCAACTAAATTTTAACTCGAGCAAGTGCAAAGTGATGAAGATAGACGTAGGGAGTAGGAGGCCAAACACAAGCTACCAGCTGGAAGAGGAAATCCTTTGGAAGTCAGGACGAGAAAAAGATCTGGGGGTCGATATCACACCAGACCTGTCCCCTGAGGCCCGCATCAAAAGGATAACATCAGCGGCGTATGCAAGGCTGGTACAACTGCGACAAGGCTACCCATGCGCTTTTGGAGACTGGTGTTGACACGGAAGACAAAGATTTCAAAGTGTAAACGTTCCGGAAGAACATATGAACGTTTCTCGGCGACTACTTGCTCAAGATTCGTTCAGATGTAGTAAGTTGAAGCAGCTATTCTGAAGATGCAACTGAAGCTCTGTTTCTTGAAGATTGTTTAACTCTAATGACAGTAATTGCCGCATGATATAAAAAATAATACGTAAAGAGCTGCGGACATTGACATTAGTTGAATGAGGGAGGAAACCAACTGGGGAAAGTGCTAAGCCATCACGACTATATAGCACTGGGAAGGGGTCAGGATAAGGATTTGGGATGGGACGGGGGGAAGGAATGGTGCCCAACCACTTGGACGGTCGGGGATTGAACGCCGACAAAATAAAATATTCTGCAGTACTGAAAATAAAATAACAAAATATATCACCTAATGGAGCTGATATCACTTGACTGTAAACCCCTGCAAGAGTTTCTCCTGATATCCTTTCCTTTCCCTCTAACATCAATTTTCCTTCCCTCCTGTTTCTCCTCTTCCTTCCCCTCTTCTTCTCCCGTTTCTCCCTTCTAATATTCCAATTCTTTAATCCCTATTTATGATTCGTCATATACATTCACATTTTCATGTTATTGCACGCTTATTCCTCTTCCCCCTACAATTATTCTTGTGTATATTCTTCCCTATTATCGCCTGTTGTTCGTCTCCTCCTTCTGTTCGTCACGAGGTGGCCTGTTGCCTCTCACCTCTCATTTAACACCGACTTCCTTCCCTTCACGATGACTTAAAACTCAGGTTAATCTTCCTTTCTTCCTTTGCTCATTCCTTCCGCCTTGCTCCAGCCTTCTTGAGGTTATCTTGTGTTATCTATCTATGTGTTTCGGGGCTTTAGTGTCCCCGCGGCCCGGTCCTCGACCAGGCCTCCACCCCCAGGAAGCAGCACGTGACTGCTGACTAACACCCAGGTACCTATTTTACTGCTAGGTAACAGGGGCATAGGGTGAAAGAAACTCTGCCCATTGTTTCTCGCCGGCGGCTGGGATCGAACCCGGGACCACAGGATCACAAGTCCAGCGTGCTCTCCGCTCGGCCGACCGGCCTTCTTCAGTCATTCTTCCTATCTTCATCCCCAAGTCAGTCAGTCCTCCGGCCTTGCCTCTATTGCTCCCAATCATCACTTTCCTCTTCCCGCACATCCTGCCTCCTTTGTTATCTCGCATTTTCGATGGCTCGGTCTCATTTCCAATTTGCGCATCCTGATATTTTTCCTATTGGCCGTCCTGGCTGTTATCCTTTCATTAGTTTACCCTCCTCTCTCTCTCTCTCTCTCTCTCTCTCTCTCTCTCTCTCTCTCTCTCTCTCTCTCTCTCTCTCTCTCTCTCTCTCTCTCTCTCTCTCTCTCTCTCCCCTCTCTCCCCCTCCTCTTGTCTCTTCCTCTCCTCTCCTCTCCTCTCCTCTCCCTCATCCTTCTCACCCTCATCCTCAGATGATGAGGTGGATTCATTGGCAGGAACTGGCCCAAGGGAAGGTAAGGGGGGGGGGGAGGAAAGGGAGGTGAGGAAGGGAGGTGAGGAGGGGAAATAAGGGTGATGAGGAAACGTGGGTGAGGAGTATAAGTTTGATGAGGAGGATGAGGAGGGGAGGTGGATGAGTAAGGGATGAGGTGAAGGGGGGAAGGGGAAGTTATATGGAAAATGGGTGAGAGGTACGGAGGAAGGCAGTTATCAGAGTAATTAGCCATACAATGACTGGGATTGGAAGCAGAGGTGGAATTACCCGAAGGTGAAGGGCCTTGTTTAAGGGGTCTCCACTGGCCTGAGTGAGGTGAGAGATCTACTCCTGCGGCCTAAGCGAGAATATGACAAAGAAATTGTTGTTCTAATTTCTTTGTGATATCGTAAATTATTGTAATTCCTCATATTTTTTTGTGTTATTGCATTCCTCATTGTTGTGTCACTTCCTTGTTTGTCATCTCTTTGTGTGTTGCTTCGCGCTGACTCATTTCCTGTATTTTATATTACTTATTCGCTTTTTTGCCTGACCCCCTTTGCGTAACATTTGTTTCTCTCGCTTTGTCTCTTTTGTTTTCTTTAAATTAAGACTAGGGTCTCTCTCTCTCTCTCTCTCTCTCTCTGTCTCTCTCTCTCTCTCTCTCTCTCTCTCTCTCTCTCTCTCTCTCTCTCTCTCTCTCTCTCTCTCTCTCTCTCTCTCTCTCTCTCTCTCTCTCTCTCTCGCTGTCTCTCTCTGTCTCTCTCTGTCTCTCTCTCTGTCTCTCTCTCTCTCTCTCTCTCTCTCTCTCTCTCTCTCTCTCTCTCTCTCTCTCTCTCTCTCTGTCTCTGTCTCTCTCTGTCTCTCTCTGTCTCTCTCTGTCTCTCTCTCTGTCTCTCTCTGTCTCTCTCTCTGTCTCTCTCTCTCTCTGTCTCTCTCTCTCTCTCTCTCTGTCTCTCTCTCTCTCTCTCTGTCTCTCTCTCTCTCTCTGTCTCTCTCTCTCTCTCTCTGTCTCTTTCTGTCTGTCTGTCTCTCTCTCTCTCTCTCTCTCTGTCTCTCTCTCTCTCTCTCTGTCTCTCTCTCTCTCTCTCTGTCTCTCTCTCTCTCTCTCTCTCTCTCTCTCTCTCTCTCTTCCCCCAGCTCCCAACTCCGTAATTCCCTGTGAACCAGAGACGACCATTAATTTCAACTCCCTTTACTTTATTACAGCCTCTTCACTTCATTACAACTTCTCCCGTTTATTGTCCCATTTTAGTCTTCCTGTGCTTTATTTCCGTCTCTCATTTTCTTCCTTCGTTCCACCGTCATTATCGTCCCAATCATCATCATCATCGTCCGTATTTTACATTCTTCGTAAATGACAACATAATGCCTATTTGCTCATACGTAGCAGCTCCTATTTACATCCATCCAAATACATTCATATATATAGTATGTTTAACCTAAGCTTGAAACAATATATATATATATATATATATATATATATATATATATATATATATATATATTGTGACGGTAACGCGTTGGTGTTCGGCTGTTTAAGGCTAGGGGTATGGCCTCGTCACATAGTTATAAAAAAAAATAGAAAAACTGGAACTTCGTCTGTGGTAAGGTAAGGAGAAGACACACAAAACACAAGTAAACTTTAACAATGAAATTTTAATTACGTTAAATAAATCAAAACATGAAAATAATGCACAAACAAATTCTTATAATAAAATCAATGAATCAAAATAATAAGAATACTTAAATGACACAATGAAAAGTTACGTTAAGGCAAAATAATAAGAAGTGCAACACAAAAGTTAAGTGGGAGGTGCTGGAATATTGGCTTAAAGCCACCACCTCTCTCAGTACACGCTAACGTCTAGCTGGGAGGAGTGCTGGCTACGAAAGCACGGAACATTCTGAGGACTGATGTTGGGGCGACCCCAGACATCAGGTAGTATTGGGGGGCGAGTGCAGGTGCAGCCAGACCGGCGACCAATCAGCGGAGCCGTAGCGATCAACGGGTAGTTTGGTGGTTGGAGTTCGAACAGGTGGCTGGTTGCATACGTTTCTGCTCACCCTGGCAAGCCTTGCTGTCGTTGTTGGACATTTCTTCCATAGTCTTTTATATAATTGTGAAGACGTAATTTTGGAGGGAAGAGCAGGCTCAATCTCTTGAAGGAGATTATCGTCACAACTCTCCCCCGAAGCCTGCGGTTCTGGAAGAAGTACGTCGTTATGTGGTGGAGTTGCTTCTACTTCATAAACTCTGGAGAGATCATGGGCTAAGATGTTGTCAGACTCTTGGTATAGCGTGTCTCCAGGTTGAATTTCTGCAGTTAGCAAGCCCATAGTAGAAGACGTTGAGATGAGAAGTGGGCGTGCTGCAGGAGGTGTAGGGTGGTGTGGTCCGTATTGATGGTGGACCGAGCACTTTTCAGGTGTGGAGTGAAGTGCTGAAGCTTCAGGATGAGGAAGAGTAGCTCCTTGCCAATTGTTCCGTCGTTCCTTGTAGCAGTAGTCGCTGACAGGTGTATTCTTCTCGCCTCGTTGCTGCATCACGACACCACCATCGTCGGTACCATTGGCGTCGACATGGAGGATGTAGGGCTTATCTGACGAGGTGAGAGTGGAATTAGAAGAGGGCATAGGAGCACGAGTATTATCCTGAAAGCATTTGGGAAGATCATTAAGGATTTTGGAATTAGAAAGCGCCGACTCCTTGTCAGTGCTTTCGGGAGAAGAAGCCGGGATGGTCTCACTGTGGATGTAGGGTTCTGTGAAGGTAGAACAATTAATCAAGACAGTGGGAGGAGTACCATTATATTGCTTCAGGAGGTTGACGTGGCACAGCTGGGTCTTCCGCCGCCTATCTGGAGTCTCTATGACGTATGTGTTGTTGTTTCTGCACTCTTTGACGCAGTAGGGTCCTGAAAATTTGTTTTGTAAAGGTGAACCTGGGATAGGGAAATAAGCAAGGACGAAGTCTCCCGGCTTGAATTTTCTTACTTTGCTGGTCTGGTCGTAATGAGTCTTCATTCTCACCTGGGCTTTCAATAGATTATCATGGGCAAAGCGGTGGACTCTCTCTAGAATGTGTTGAAGGTTTTGAAGAAACTGGGGCACATTCTGATGCTCACTGAAGGTGGCATCTCTGAGAGAGTCTTTGAAAGCCTTAAGGGGAGTACGGCACTTACGGCCGTAGAGCATCTCATAAGGAGATACTCCTAGGGACTCATTGGGGAGACTTCTGAAAATACACATTATTAGGTCAATCTGCTTATCCCAATCCTTTGAGGTTTCACTACAAAACTTTTTCAAGAGTGCTTTGATGGTCTGATGACTACGTTCAAGAGAACCCTGTGAAGCAGGATGATAGGGGCTGGACAATACCTGTTTGATGTTGAACTCCTCCAGTGTCCTTTTGAAGAGATCACTGGTGAAGTTGGTGCCACAGTCACTTTGAATCTCCCTGGGAAATCCGTATTGAGTGAAGATCTTCAATAGATGTTTGATAACCGTAGCAGCCGTGATGTTCTTCACTGGAACTGCTATGGGAAATCTGGTGGTAGGACACAGGATGGTTAGGATGTAGGCGTTACCTGAACTGGTCCGAGGTAAAGGACCAACACAGTCTATTATGAGTCTGTGGAAAGGTTCCGCAGGCACCTGTATGGGAATCAGTGGTGCTCTGGGAATGGAGACGTTCGGTTTGCCTGCCATCTGACATGTATGACACTGTTTTACGTACTGTTTGACGTTGTTTACCATACCTGGCCAGTAGTAGTCTTGACGAATCCCATGGTACGTCTTGTTGAAGCCGTAGTGGGAGAATGCTCCATGGGCCAGGTGTAGAATAGTGGGCCGCAGGCTGGTGGGAATCACAAGTTGTTCGGTGTTGGCCCAATCGTCCTCCTCCTTCAGTTTACTGGGCCTATATCTGCGGTAGAGCAAGTCGTTCTCTAGGAAGAACCCAGGAATACTGTCGGGTTGAGTCTCAGCCTGGAAAAACAATGGTGTTAAAGTAAGATCTTCCCTCTGCAACTTACGGAACTCCAACTTGGTCAGATGCGGGGGTAGTTTCTGAGGGTCTTGAGGGACAGCGGTAGCAGTAGAGTCAGCTGGCTGTGGACGTGCGGCTTGTGCACGGGTGGTCACGAGAACCGGAGGAGAAACTTTATCACTCTCTTGAACCTCTGCTGGAACATACTCGAGAATAGGATTACTTGGCACAGAGTTACACACCTGGGGTTTGTCCATGACGATCAGGTTGGTCGGTTGCAGGTCTTCTGCCAAGTCGTTGCCTAGGAGAAGTTGCACTCCAGGCATGGGAAAAGGCTTTTCCCTGACGGCGACTTGGACTTCCCCGTTCACGTAGGGACAATCCAGGTGGACTCTGGCGAGAGGGTATGGAGTGGTAGCAGTGAGGTCAGTGATGAAGACTGTTTCCCCGGTGTAGACTATGTTGGGCACAGCCGACTTCAAGATGATCGATTGTAGAGCCGCTGTGTCCCTCAAGATCTTCAATTTGAAACGTCCCTCCGGATTTGAACCGTTGGCAGAGACAGTTCCAGTATACAGGTGGTTACTGAAAAGAGAAAGATCATTAACATCAACACCAACATTCATCACAGGCTTACCGGACTTAGGAGGAGTTGGTTTGGGTCGTTGTTGGTCAGTGGTTCCCTTGTATTGAGACTTACCACACTTGTCTATGGTATGTCCATAGAGTCTACAATATTTGCAGTACAGTTGTGAACCAGCTTGATCGGGGCTCACCTTCTCGTAACTGTACCACGACTTCTTACTGGAGGATGGTTCAGGTGTCAGCCGGTGGATGAGGCTGTAAGTGTCAGCCGACTTAGCACACTTCAGGTAGTCGGTTTCTTCTTTATCTGCTAAGTAGAGGCGGACAGGAGGCGGCACACGTCTCAAGAATTCTTCAACAAGCATCAGGTTGACGAGTTCTGTAAAAGTAGAGACATGTGCTGCTTCCAGCCATTTCATGAAATACCTCCGTTTCGTGTTAGCAAACTCGAGGAAGGTAGTGGTACTTGCCTTCAGGTGGTCACGGAATTTCCTTCTATAACTTTCAGTAGAGAGGAGGTAGGCGTCCAACACTGCTTGTTTCAGAGTGTAGTAGTCATTCTCAGACGCCAAAGTACTGAGTGTGACTGCAGCTCTACCTGTAAGATGGACTCTGAGAAGTGTGGCCCATTGGTCGACAGGCCAACTGAGTTGATTAGCAAGGGTTTCAAAGGTGGTGAAAAAAACATCAACTTCTGCTTCTACAAAGGATGGCATTAACTTACTTGCATGTGATATATTAAAACTGACGGGAAGATTGGCAGTGGCTTGCTGGCGTTGAGCGAGGTGTGAAGTTTCCAACGTGTATTCCCGTTGACGACACTCAAGAGCCAGAGTCGCTTGTTGCTTGTCATGTTCACGTTGCATTTCCAACTCGCGTTGTTTGGTTTCAAGCCGTACGCGTTCCCGCTCCTGGAGTAAGGCAATCTCACGTTCTTGTTCTTCTCTCCGTATGGTAGCTGCTTCTCTTTGCTGCTCACGTTCAATCTTAGCCAGCTCTAGTTTAAGTTTCAGCGTTGCCAAATCAGTTTTATCTGCAATATAGTAAGTTTCATGAGTTTCAGAGTCTATCTTACCTTGCTCTAAATAGTAATCCAGCAACAGGTTGTGTAGGTCATTTTTATTGGCTTGGTAGGGAACTTCTAGTTGATACTCATGTGCAAGAGTTTGTAGTTCAGTCCTCTTGGCACGACTTAAAGTCCCTATTTCACCTGCTGGATTTGCACGGAAAGTTTGGAGACGAAACATGGTGAAATTAGCAAATAAAGGTACACGAATGTTCAATAATGAAATGTCAGAAACAGGACAACGTGGCAACTGGTACCTATCCTGTGTGATCTTTAACAATTAACGTTAAGTGAAAGATATTAAACGATTAAATTAAATCAAGGGCGCAGGAAATCTTGTACCCGGTACTCATGTAAGAGAATAAGGGCAAGAAAATCCTACTAACAAATGAAACAAAGTTTCGAAAACAAATGAAACAGTTAAATGCTTCAAAAGTAAAATTGGTAGTCCAAGGATGTAGGCATACCTTGCCAAGTCTCTGAAGGACATAAAGCAAGTTTTTCCCACTGAATTTAATATGATACTTACAGAATTAGCGAACTTTTGTGCTCTGAAAAAATAAGCTAATTCCCTACCGTTGTATGTATCATCATCTCTGACTGACGTGTAGGGGTGCGAGGTGTCAACTGGTGACGAGAACTGCTGCTGAGGTCCCAATTCAGCAACTAAAGTTCGAGCTAGAGGAACTATGGCCCTCTTTGTCCTCCTACAGTCAGATTGCAGAAGATTGGGTACTCTTGACCCGGGGCAGACCACAGTACCAGGGTACCAATATGATGATCTGTCAGAATGAGAAATATTCAAGGGACATAGATGGTAAATACGAGTAATAACATGGAGGGAGAGATGACCAATTAAGAGTATGACTGAGGCCTACAGTCACCACGTAATCCAAAGTTGTCTCACCTTCACTATATGTTACTCTCGTAATGCACAATACACCGCACCTTATAAAAAATGAAATTGAATGAAAAATAGTAAAGCTACGTTAACAAAGTTAAATACGCTTACCATAAATTACCACTTAGCACCAGTACCTGAGTGAAGCTCCTAGGACAGGCCCCCATATAACTTGTGACGGTAACGCGTTGGTGTTCGGCTGTTTAAGGCTAGGGGTATGGCCTCGTCACATAGTTATAAAAAAAAATAGAAAAACTGGAACTTCGTCTGTGGTAAGGTAAGGAGAAGACACACAAAACACAAGTAAACTTTAACAATGAAATTTTAATTACGTTAAATAAATCAAAACATGAAAATAATGCACAAACAAATTCTTATAATAAAATCAATGAATCAAAATAATAAGAATACTTAAATGACACAATGAAAAGTTACGTTAAGGCAAAATAATAAGAAGTGCAACACAAAAGTTAAGTGGGAGGTGCTGGAATATTGGCTTAAAGCCACCACCTCTCTCAGTACACGCTAACGTCTAGCTGGGAGGAGTGCTGGCTACGAAAGCACGGAACATTCTGAGGACTGATGTTGGGGCGACCCCAGACATCAGGTAGTATTGGGGGGCGAGTGCAGGTGCAGCCAGACCGGCGACCAATCAGCGGAGCCGTAGCGATCAACGGGTAGTTTGGTGGTTGGAGTTCGAACAGGTGGCTGGTTGCATACGTTTCTGCTCACCCTGGCAAGCCTTGCTGTCGTTGTTGGACATTTCTTCCATAGTCTTTTATATAATTGTGAAGACGTAATTTTGGAGGGAAGAGCAGGCTCAATCTCTTGAAGGAGATTATCGTCACAATATATATATATATATATATATATGACAATGTACACATGCATACATAGCAAGCACAAATAGTAAATACACATTTTCGTTGGTTTAGAAGGTGCAACATACATGTTTGGACAAGATGTTGATGATGTTCAGACTGAATCAGGTGTGTGTGTGTGTGTGTGGGTGTGTGTGTGTGTGTGGGTGTGTGTGTGTGTGTATGTGTGTGTGTGTGTGTGTGTGTGTGTGTGTGTGTGTGTGTGTGTGTGTGTGTGTGTGTGTATGTGTGTGTATGTGTGTGTGTTTGTGTGTGTGTGTGTTTCGTTTGCGTGAATATATTTGTGATTTTTCTGAATCTTTTTACATTTATATTAACCCCTGCTGATGTGTGTGTGTGCAGTTACTATGTGTGCCTGCAGGATCAAGCTGTCAGCTCTTGGACCCCGCCATTCTAACCGCCGGTTGTCAAATGTACTGACTCCCGGGTTATTTGCCTCTTATCATATCTGCTAAACATATTTCTAACACAATATTTCCCAGGAAGCAGCCCGTAGCAGCTGCCTAACTCCCAAGTACCTATTTACTGCTAGGTGACCATTAGGCATTAAGTCAAAGTCGTAGAACCCGGGGCCCCTTTGAACTACGACTCGCAAGCGCTGTCCATCGGCCGTAAGGACCTGTAAGTGTGTGTGGCTGGTGGCTGGGATTGGGGGTGGGGGGGGGGGGGGGAGAGGTGTTGCTCCAAGAGCCATCAAGCAGGTGTGTGTCTGTCTTAGATCAGTGTATCAGTGTGATCAAAATCTCACCTCCACGACGACACTCCCCCACTGTGTAGTCCCTCGGGCTCTTTAAGTGATTGGTTGACCTGCTGGGTAGTTGGTGTGTCGGTTGTTTGATTGGTTGATTGGTTGATTGGTTGTCCAGGTGGCTGTATGGTTTGTCTGCTTTTAACACCTTTGATATTTTATGCTATTGTGTGTGTCGATGGGAGCCGGTGGCTGAGCGGATAGAACACTGCACGCGTGATCCTGTGGTCCCGGGTTCAATCCCGGGCGCCGGCGAGAAACAATGGGCAGAGTTTCTTTCACCCTATGCCCCTGTTACCTAGCAGTAAATAGGTACCTGGGTGTTAATCAGCTGTCACGAGCTGCTTCCTGGGGGTGGAGGCCTGGTCGAGGACCGGGCCGCGGGGACACTAAGCCCCGAAATCATCTCAATATAACCTCAAGATGTCTTTCAAAGTAGGTCCTGTTGTTATTTAGTGGCTGCTTGGTTGTCTGCGTGTTAGCTGCTTGGCTGTCTGCTTATCTGGTTCGCTTGTCTGTGCTTGGCTGAGCGCCTATCGTATCTGCTTGGCTGTCTGCTTATCTGGTCCGCTTGTCTGTGCTTGGCTGAGCGCCTATCGTATCTGCTTGGCTGTCTGCTTATCTGGTTCGCTTGTCTGTGCTTGGCTGAGCGCCTATCGTATCTGCTTGGCTGTCTAGTCTGCTTGTCTGCCTGTCTGTCTGTCTATACTTGCCTGAATGTCTGTCTGCCAGGCCACCTGTCTGCCGAATTGATTAGCTGCCTGTCCATATGCTTCGCTAGCTGCCTGTCTCATTGGCCTACCGTTGCTTGCCTGGCTGTCTCTTCCTCTTTGTCAGTCGTGGACCAGTTCGTCCTCCACCGCTACTGTTTCGCTCTTGCTCCTCTCTCCCCCTCTCATACTTCTCTCCCCTTCCATTCATCCCATCCCGTTAACTCCTCTCCCTCATCAGTCCCGTCCCACTCCTTCCCTTCTGCCCATTTCCCCCTCCAATGACCACAATATCTTCACGTATCTTGATTTAATTCACAGGATGAACGTGGTAGTACAAAGCAGGCAATCAGTAGCGCTTCCTTTCCCGTTCGCATTTGTTATTTTTTCCCCCAGGGAGCTCTGCGAGTCCGGGATTTTTAATTATCCATTTAATCACTATAAAACGCTGGCAGGCACACCAACTCTGTGACGTTACATCATACTGGGAATTAACTGAGGTCCAGTTACCTGCGTCACCAGCTCGGGGAATTGTTTTACAGAAATGTACCCTTGTAATGCGTGGATTTAGAGGGCCGTCTTGGTGCTTCACCAGACCTTGTTAAACATATGGATATGTCAGAGGTATGGCGTTTGATCTGTGTGCCTTCGTGCCTGCCATTTTCAAAAGAAATGGGTCGGTTGTCATTCTGTGAGGAATGGGTCGGTTGTCATTCTTTGAGGAATGGGTCGGGTGTCATTGTGTGAGAAATGGGTCGGGTGTCATTCTTTGAGGAATGGGTCGGTTGTCATTGTGTGAGGAATGGGTCGGGTGTCATTGTGTGAGGAATGGGTCGGGTGTCATTCTGTGAGGAATGGGTCAGTTGTCATTCTTTAAGGAATGGGTCGGGTGTCATTGTGTGAGGAATGGGTCGGTAGTCATTCTGTGAGGAATGGGACAGAATGGATCGGTTGTCATTCTGTGAGGAATGGATCGGTAGTCATTCTGTGAGGAATGGGACAGAATGGATCGGTTGTCATTCTGTGAGGAATGGATCGGTAGTCATTCTGTGAGGAATGGGACAGAATGGATCGGTTGTCATTCTGTGAGGAATGGGTCGGGTGTCACTCAGCGAGAAAGCCGTCAAAACTCATATTTCCACATGTTAGTGATGAATGTTGGGGGTTTGATGGCTATTGTGGTGCTTTTTTGTAAACTGTGAGAGGGTGAAGAAAATGTTAATCACCATACTAGCATACAGAGTTGTGTGTGTGTGTGAGGGATGATAACTGGCGCCGCGTATATTATCATGCAGACTATGAAGCCAGCTGACCAAACGTGTAAGGCCCAAGACATAAGAAGAATGATGAATCCCCCCCAAATGTCATCGCTACTGTTAGGTCGAACCTTACTTAACCCAACGTAACTTTGTTATTGTTTTAGATTCACCTACTAGGAACAAAAAGTCCAAAGTAGCACGGGCTATGGTGAGCCCGTAGTTGACTTACTTGGCACAGGAGCGGGGCTGTAACTGCCCCCCCCCCTCCAACGTAACGGAAATGACAGATAAAATATTTCCTGCTATACGTGACGTACAGCTGTGTGACGTCACAGTGACGTATAATGCTCATACTGGCATCGT
Organism: Procambarus clarkii; assembly: GCF_040958095.1. Lineage (NCBI taxonomy): Eukaryota > Metazoa > Arthropoda > Malacostraca > Decapoda > Cambaridae > Procambarus > Procambarus clarkii. The sequence goes on from NC_091178.1 coordinate 3,868,337, forward strand.
TGTAGATCCAACTGGACCAAATGAAAACAATCTTCAATGTGAGGTTTGAGGGCTCTCTGCAACAACAACAACAAACAAACAACAACAACGTTGGTACCATAACACATGCCATAACCCAAGTTGATTGACAGTTGAGAGGCGGGACCAAAGAGCCAGAGCTCAACCTCCGCAAGCATAAATAGATGAATACAAATAGGTGAGTACATGGTGACGAAACCCAGGATGCTCAGTTAACTACTGAGTCCCCCCCCCCCCACCCCTCCGGTCCTCTCCTCCAAGGATGCCTTTTTGAGTTTGCACTAAATTATTTTGATTTCTTCGTCCGGGGGAGAAAACCTTCGCGTACGGCTTGAAACATTCAACATTTGCGTGTGGTGGGGCATGGTAGCTCCCTGCTGTTAACGGACCTTAATGGCCCCATTCGTGACTGGTTGTTTATAGAAATTGTGTGAGAGAAACGCAATAACTAATCAGTTGAGGTGAGAGAGAGAGAGAGAGAGAGAGGGAGAGAGAGAGAGAGAGAGAGGATAAGGGGGCACATTTATAGTGTTCAAAATACTTCCGTAATTTTGTTTGAGGCTCTTTGACCTAAATTACTCTTGTTCTAAATATCGATTTTAATTTATTGCATCAAGAAGGGCAAACTTTGTAGAATCTCACGTGATGGCATAAGGATAAAATAAGATATAGTTTAAGGATAAGTTTAAGGATAAAATGAGATCCTTGATACTCAGTAGTCGCCTGTAAATGTACAGCTCGACATTTTCCAAATCTCTTTCTTTCTTCCAAGAAACATTGTCACACCAATCTTACATGTTGCCTTCATAATAATAACACTACGCACAAAAATCACATTAACGTGATAAATATCAAATGAACAAATCCACAGGGGATAATTCCTTTATCATGTCGTGGTACAGCTGACTAAGAGCATGTCTGGGAACATCTTGCACGTAAGTTCGAACCCTCCTCAAGGCCCTTGTAGATTTGTTCAAATAATAATAATAATAATAATAATAATAATAATAATAATAATAATATACACAGCACCCACCTCAAGGGTGGCCAAGGCGTCGTGCGAGGGACGCCAGAGTGGCACTTCAGTATTGTGACCAATCAGGTATTAATACGGTGTATCCTTGAGGGGGTCCATGGAGCGGCTGGTATAAATGTGAGCTCAGGGACCAAACACACTCCAGCACGGAGTTTACAACCATGCGCGGTCCTAACATGATGGGGAATCAATGGGATAACTGTGTATACTCTACGTGTTAGGGTATTTGGGGGGGGGGGGGGAGAACTCACCACCTGCATCGTATTGGTTATCTCAGTGGCTGAGTGGTAGCAGCATCGCTAGCGGCCCTGGTTCGAACGCTTGATGAGGCCATGTTGTAAATATAAGGTCAGGGACCAGTGGTGTTGCTACACAGAAATACACAGACATCAAAATTAAACATACTTATGAACACCATTGCATATATTGCATTTCCGGAAGGAACACAACAGGTGGGATATGGAGATGATGTACAAGCTCCCACCTTGGGAAAAATTAAACAGTCCATTGAACTCCTTGAAAGGAAATGTGCAGCTCGGTTTCACTCTCTCCACAAGCAAGACAAAAGTCTACTCTCATCACAAGAGGGGAGAAAATGAAGAACTACAAATTAATGATGTAACACTTGAATGGGTTGACCACTATCGGTACCTTGGCGTCACTGTCGGCTCTAACAAGGGGAAGAAAGAGGAGCTCAACCAACTCATAGGAACATGCAAAAGTAGACTCAGGGCACTGAAAGCAATGACCTGGAATAGGCATGTGCCCACTATTGCCGCGCTTAAAATGTGCCCACACAGCTTATGTGCGCTCCATTATAGACTATGCCGCACCAGTTTTGTGCACTTACTCCCAAATCGATATGAAAAATCTTGAAAGCATGCAAAATGAGTCCATGGCAATCATTCTTGGAATCTTAAAAACTACCAAAACATCTAATCTACGAGAGGAATTGTCCCTCCCCAGTGTTAAAAGCAGAATTAAGTAACTGAATGCTAAGCTTGCAATTAAGATCCAAAGATCCCCATTACAATGATATTGTCAAGAAAAAACTGAGTCATGTGCTACTTACAGGAAGAAACAGAACAAGCTAAAAATGGCAGTACAGATCAGTCTGTTACCTTGAAGAACTTCACCTGCTTGAGCAAGCACTCTCACAAGTCAAGCCTGGCCTCGGGCCGGGCTTGGGGAGTAGAAGAACTCCCAGAGCCCCATCAACCAGGTATCAAGCAGGTAAGCCCGTGAGCTCATGCTTGTAGGGAGGTTACCTCCCTGGGTGGATGACCCATGCAGGATTATCATCAATGAAATGATAACGAAAACGTCCAACATGATACCACAAGAAATGAGGCACAGGTATCTTGAGGAAATTTATAAAGAAGCCGGAAATTAATTAGATTAAATCTACACTGATGGATCATCTAATCCTGTCAATGGCAGGGCTGGTGCAGCATACACTGTAATTAGGAATAATGCCTTACCACGCGGAAATGAAGGGAAACCACGCATTGGGAACTATGCCTCTTCATCGCAAGCAGAGCTAACTGCCATTGTCATGGCGCTAAGATTTCTTGAACGAAACACTAACGTTGCAGTGATTTGCACTGATTCAAAAGCAGCACTAAAAAGCTTTAGTAAAAATCGTGCAGAAAATCTTGCGACAGTCGCTGAAATTAAGAGAGCTGTGAGGGTACTAATCAACCAGGGAAGAGTCGTCAAATTTCTGTGGATCCCCTCCCATGTTCGAATATGTGGAAATGAACGAGCAGATGTGCTGGCTGCTGAAGGCGCTGAAGAAGACTATATTGAATACTTCATACCCAAGACTCTACTACAAATTAGAGGTATTATCAGGCAATATCACCATGACAGGGGTAACTGGGGAAAGGAACAGAAGAACAAATCAGTGAATCTGTATGATGGTACAACATGGTTGCAGCTGGCTATCCCAATCATTATAGACGAAGAGGGAGTGGCCGCGGGAGAGAATCAGTAATAGCGAGAACCCGTCATGGATACAAATATCCATGGAGATTTGGAATGGAAACACCAACAGCAGTTGAGCAGCGGAGTTGCAGAACCTATGGTGAGAGTGACGGACACCGCCTTGACCACTACACGAGAGAGTGTGGAGATTTAAGAGTCATTAGAGATATGTATAGAATAATAAACCCCACATTGTTTGAGTTAGGAAAATACTATTTGTCAAATATAAATACTGTTCTTAAAATATTCCCCCATTTTGCACCTACAAGATAACGTAAGATTTTAAAGATTGACAAATGTTAATCTTTCTTGTTTGAGAAGCTGTTCACTTGAGACAGTTAAGCAAGTTCCAGCTGTGTCTGGGGGTGCAAGTGAGAGGATGAACAACCCAGCGGGTTTTCTTCCTATTGGGGAGTGTTGTACATGCTGCTATGGCGGTAAGTCCACACACACAGGATGAGTGGCGCTGCCCAATAAACTCGCCCCTCGGGGCAAAATTAAATTAAAGTAATCAGACTACATAGAAATACTCAGAATACATAGACCTGGTCAGAATGGATTGCTTTACTTGGATGAGTTATCGTACCACAAATCATACTATCGTGGGAATAAACATTTCAATCATCACCTGTTCTCAGGCCAGGCTCGTTAAAGCAGCGGTTGTCCCTCTAAACGCATTCGTCAGTTTTAACGCACTGTGTGTTAAAAATAATTGTTTTCTTATATATATATATATATATATATATATATATATATATATATATATATATATATATATATATATATATATATATATATATATATATATTATTATATTTTAAAGTTCAAAGTATTGTTAGCTTAAGTTAGTGTTGTAAGTTAGGTGTTGACGATTATATGTATTTGCAGTACGTGGATGAAGCATTTACAGAGCTGCGATTCGAACAGAGGTTGTCAGCGAAGCACTGTTCGAGAAATGTTGGAACGTCATCGTAGGAGTGTGTAAACTGCTTTTCATTCATCAACAGGGGGTTCGGCGGATGGATTAACTAGCATTTAGCATTTGGTGATGAGGACGGGCTACATCAGGGCCGCTTGGGAAACTGAATCTGTCTGCTTATAACCCACAGTTTTGGACTCCGTCCATTACCTTAAGGTGCTTCCGGGGCTTAGCGTCCCCGCGGCCCGGTCGTCGACCAGGCCTCCTCATTAGCAGTGACCAAATACTCGTTAATCAAGCAGCCATTCCCACTCCCTCATTCCCCCCCCCCCTTCCGATTATGAATTAAAATATGTTACGCATGACTCATAACTGATTATATTCGAACTTTCCTCACACTGCAGTTTGATAACACCGTATATTGGAACAGTATCTGTGTGTGGCATCATTCACGGTCTGCAAATACTAGTAATTGTCAATGGAAACTTAAAAAAAAACACAGCCAAACCTAACCTAGTCCCAACTGAACACAAAATTGTTATATTGAGTTCACGGGTTCACAGGTTCGACCACAACTTGGACGAGCATAGCTTTATTATAAAGCATAGCTTTTTTATTATTATTATTATTTTTATTATTATTATTATTATTATTATTTTCTAGCACAAACGTGGCCTTTGGTGTGTGGTCCAGTGGTATGGCTTTGGTCTGCCAACATACACGTCAGGGTTCGAGACCTCAAGCGCTTGTTGAGGAAGACTTGGTTAGGCGGGAGGAGGAAGAGGGAGAAGGTAGAGGAAAGAGAGAGTGGAGGTGGATGAATGGAGGAGAGGGAGAGAGGGGAGGGGGGGGGGGGGGAGCAGGTGATGCAAGTAAGATGAGGTAATTCAGAGGTGAACGTGCGTTTTCTGGGTTAGTCAGGTTCTCTCCCTCTCTCTCTCTCCCCTCTCACTCTCCCTCCCTATCCCTCCCCCTACCACTCTCCCTCTTCCTCTCTCTCTCCCTCCCAGTCTAACACTCATACCATAACATACATGGACAAACAAACAAACACCTTTTTTCCCCCGCTTCCAAAATCCTCTTTTCCCCTCCTCCTTTCCCCTCCTGCCCTAATGGAAGGTAGGAAAGGAAGGTAGGGAGGGAGGGAGGGAGGGGTAAGAGAGAGAGAGGCGTCAGGATGTGGCCCGTCAAACAAGGGTGACCTCGGCCCCTGAGGAACCGTCAAGAGCAATGCCCTCTCCTCACAACAACAACCTGGTTGAAAGTTCATCTCTGATATGGGGTGTCGAGGTGGGCTTGTGGGGGGGTGGGGGGGGGGGGGGGTTGGAGGTCATTTGGCACGGGCATGCGCCGGAAGTGGATGGTGCCACATCTGCACTAGTGATACACATCCACAATATTTTTCACTTATTCAGATGTTGGTAAAGAGATGTATATATATATATATATATATATATATATATATATATATATATATATATATATATATATATATATATATATAATTTATTAATTGAAAATAAAAAAATTGTTATGGTGTGGAATGCCAAGACTTGGCAACGTGGCAGTTCAAAGATCAGCTGACGCCATCTCCCCGGTACAGTTGCTGATTGCCAATTTCCTTCACACGATAGTTAGAAGTCGACCTTGCACAGCCTGCCTCAACACACACACGCACACACACACACACACACACACACACACACACACACACACACACACACACACACACACACACACACACACACACACAACGTGAACTGAACCTCACGACACTGGAAGACAGAAGAGTTAGGAGAGACTTGATCACTACCTAGAAAATTCTCAGAACTGACAGCCTACATAAAGATCAACGGTTTAACACTGTTGGGACGCGAACAAGGGGACACAGGTGGAGACTAGAGTACCCAAATGAGCCACAGGTACGTTAGAAAGAACTTTTTCAGTGTCAGAGTAGTTAACAGATGGAATGCATTAGGCAGTGATGTGGTGGAGGCTGACTTCATACACAGTTTCAAATGTAGATATGACTTAGCCCAGTAGACTTAGGAATCTGTACACGAATTGATTGACAATTGAGAGGCGGGACCAAAGAGCCAGAGCTCAACCCCCGCAAGCATAACTAGGGGAGCACACACTCACACAGCAGTTTACAGGCAAGGAACCAAGGAACCCAAGATGTTGCCTACCATGAACAACGGTGAGAAAAAGAGAGTGAAAAACACGTTTAACAAGAAAAGCAGGTAGAACAAGCAGGAAGAACATTAACTGCTGAACGTGAGGTGCAGAAGAACCGCTGAACACAGCAGTTGGCCTAGCGTGGGAAACGACACAACCGCAGGAAGAACAAAACTTGCACACTGGCTGAACAGGAAGAACAATGTTCTTAATAGAAACAGCCTAGTGGACCAAACTCTCACAAGTCCAGCCTGGCCTCGGGCCGGGCTTGGGGAGTAGAAGAACTCCCTGAACCCCATCAACCAGGTATCAACCAGGTAATAATGGAATTTACAGTTGATTTTCCTAACTCGGAGCTGGACGCCATCAATGTTCGGTCTGTATAACCGACTGACTTAGGCTTACCGTGCAGCCACAACCTCCAAAATACCCGCCAAACACACACCGAAACTACGACGTTGGTACAACGTTCGAACAAGTTTTAACACCACCTAACCAGTTATAACAACCAATATAGCAAGTTGTAACAACGTTCTAATACGTCATAAACACGTTAAGCCAAGATGTAACAACTTTATTACTAGTTGTAACAAGCGGAAAATAGAGACAGTTTCGGTTTGTGTTTCCAGGGTACATAGTGCTAACCTCCCCAGAAACGTACGACCCCAAGCTGACCACCTAACCTGCAGCCCGTCCTCCAAACAAAGACCCAAAGTCCATTCCATGGACCCGCTAAACCCCCCCCCCCTGTTTATGAGTGGAAAACGGTTTACACACGACTCACCAACCTGTCCTTGACTCAAGTCCATTACATCCAGCGGTCGACCCCACAGACGCATTCAGAAATTTTTATATGTTGTTCATTCAAAACGCAAATTTTCTCGAATATAAATTAATATTATAATATATTAGTATATTGTGCATTTATAGGATTAGGTTAGTTTAGGTGTTTAGGTTCTGTTGGTGGTTATTTGTGTTTGTAGTTCGTGGGTGAAGCATTTACAGCGGTGTGGTTCGAACAAAAGTCGTCAATGAAGCACTTGTTCCGGAAGTGTTCGGATGTCATCAGTTGTGAGTCGCCAGCCCGTCCTCCAACAAAGATCCATTCCATGCGCCTACCAAACCCCGTTTATGCAGCCCGTCCTCCAAACAAAGATCCAAAAGTGATTCCATGCACCCGCCAAACCCCCTGTTTATGAATGAAAAGCGGTTTACACACGACTCACAACTGCTGACGTTCGAACATATCCGGAACAAGTGCTTCACTGACGACTTTTGTTCGAACCACAACGCTATAAATGCTTCACCCACGTTCTACAAATACAAATAATCGCCAACAGAACCTAAACACCTAACCTAACCTAACCCTATATATGCACAATATGCTAATATATTATATTAGTTTATATTCGAGAAAATTCGCGTTTTGAAAGAACAGCATGTAAAAAATTAATCACTGCGTCTTTGGGATCGACCGCTGGATGGAATGGATTTAGTCTGAGAACGGGTTGTAACCTGACCTGACCAAATGACCCATAGAAAACGTGGATATTTGTGAGTCGTTCCTTTTTAATAGTGTTTTGTACGCTAGAGACCATAACGTGCAAAATAAGACGTATTACTTGAGGTGACAGTGGGTGTATATAGCGTTAGCCTATCTGTCATTGCGTACGACCTGCGTTCGAGTTCCCTAAAATTATGTATGATTTTTTTCTGTGTTTCACTAACCTCGTGTACCACCCCCGTACCATTACTGTATATATTAAAAAAAACATTTGCCAGGGAATAAAACACAATATGTTGAAACAACAAATTAAGCAACGCTTGGGCTAGTTGATGTGTAATGTACCCCCTGATAGTCCCCGATAGTCCCTGATAGTCCCTGATAGTCCCTGATAGTCCCTGATAGTCCTTGATAGTACGTGATAGGGATTATGTCGGTAATTTCAGTATTCTGACGTTCGTATTCTGTAATGTATGTGTGTATTCACCTATTTTTGTTTGCGGGGGTTGAGCTTTGGCTCTTTGGTCCCGCCTCTCAACTGTCAATCAACTGGTGTACAGATTCCTGAGCCTACTGGGCTATATCATATCTACATTTGAAACTGTGTATGGAGTCAGCCTCCACCACATCACTGCCTAATGCATTCCATCTGTTAGCTACTCTGACACTGAACAAGTTCTTTCTGATGTCTCTGATGTGTGTGTGTGTGTGTGTGTGTGTGTGTGTGTGTGTGTGTGTGTGTGTGTGTGTGTGTGTGTGTGTGTGTGTGTATGTGTATGTGCGTATGTCAGTTCGTGTAATTTCTCTCTTAATTTGATGAGCACCAAAGTATATGTTGATTTTATTTCAGCAACCCTGGAAAAAATTGTTTGTTGTGCAATTTTGGTCAGAATTGCGTGCGTTTATGCGCTTGGGTTAATTTCCAGTTGTTTCTGTCTTTATTGCATTTTTGTTTGCTTTTGTTGCAGTTAATGCAATATAGTAAATTGTAATGTAATTCAACCATTGTTTGCGTGTATTACAATTGTTCAACCTGTCCTCTCACTTAATGTATTTTGTATGCTCTCGGCCACAGGTTCGAAACCCCCCCCCCCCCGTGTTTCAGGTCAGGGAGGCCGCTCCACCCTCAAAACATTCTAATAAATATAATTTCTGTAGTCTTGTTCTTCGGTACAATTACCACGACTACCACTGTATCATTACCACCACCACCAGTACCACCACAGTCACCACCACCACCAGTACCACCATCACTATAGCCACCAGTACCACCACCACAGTCACCACTACCACCAGTACCACCATCACTATAGCCACCAGTACCACCACAGTCACCACCACCACCGGTACCACCATCACTATAGCCACCAGTACCACCACCACAGTCACCACTACCACCAGTACCACCATCACTATAGCCACCAGTACCACCACCACAGTCACCACTACCACCAGTACCACCATCACTATAGCCACCAGTACCACCACCACAGTCACCACTACCACCAGTACCACCATCACCACAGCCACCAGTACCACCACAGTCACCACCACCACCGGTACCACCATCACTATAGCCACCAGTACCACCACCACAGTCACCACCACCACCAGTACCACCATCACCATAGCCACCAGTACCACCACAGTCACCACCAGCACCAGTACCACCATCACCATCACCACCACCACAGTCACCACCACCACCACCACCAGTACCACCACTACTATAGCCACCAGTACCACCACAGTCACCACCACCACCAGTACCACCACCACAGTCACCACCACCACCAGTACCACCACCACCATAGCCACCAGTACCACCACAGTCACCACCACCACAGTCACCACCATCACCATAGCCACCACAGTCACCACCACCACCAGTACCACCACCATCACCATAGCCACCACAGTCACCACCATCAACAGTCACCACCACCACCAGTACCACCACCACCATAGCCACCAGCCACCACCACCACCACCACCAGTACAACCACCACCATAGCCACCAGTCACCACCACCACCAGTACCACCACCACAGTCACCACCACCACCAGTACCACCACCACAGTCACCACCACCACCAGTACCACCACCACAGTCACCACCACCACCATAACATCTCTGCTCTCCATATAAACATCAAGAGCCATTATTACAGAGGCCAATTTATCCTTCATTTCCATCAAAGACATTTTTGAACGTCTATGTCTTGAAAGTTTGTACGATTGAAAGTTACGGTTATCAGTGACTGATAACGTTATTAAGATATGGATATTTAAAACAAATTTATTAACGTCATAAAGTTGCGAGTGACGTCATCCCATCCTTGGAACAACCAAAAGGTAATCTCAAGGCTATCTTGAGATGGTTATCTTGAGACGATTTCAGGGCTTAACGTCCCCGCGGCCCGGTCTTGACCAGACCTCCTTTTTTGGTTACACACCCCCAAGAAGAACCCCGTAGCAGCTGTCTAACTCCCAGGTACCTATTTACTGCTAAGTAACAGGGCCATCAGGGTGAAAGAAACTCTGCCGATATGTTTCCGCCTCCATTGAGGATCGAACTCGGAACTTCAGGACTACGAATCCGAAGCGCTGTCCACTCCGCTGTCAGGCCCCATAACTTCACTAGTTCACTCAGAAATGACTTTTTGAAATGTTCACAATTAAAAACAATCGGGGGGGGGGGGGAGAAGATAGTGAATGTTTCCTAAACATTCTCCAGGTATATCTTCTTGAGGTTATCTTGAGATGATTTCGGGGCTTTAGTGTCCCCGCGGCCCGGTCCTCGACCAGGCCTCCACCCCCAGGAAGCAGCCCGTGACAGCTGACTAACTCCCAGGTACCTATTTTACTGCTAGGTAACAGGGACATAGGGTGAAAGAAACTCTGCCCATTGTTTCTCCCCGGCGCCCGGGATCGAACCCGGGACCACAGGATCACAAGTCCAGTGTGCTGTCCGCTCGGCCGACCGGCTCCCGTCAGGTAAGTAATTTCCTCAACCTCAATTGAGCAGTTATTCCATCATGCGATTGCAAGTGCCTTAACAAATTTCATTGGCTCGACATCTCTTGTTTAAACTCTTCCTTTTGGTCCATATATTTACATTTTATTGTAACTTTTTTGCCAATAGTTATTTTATTGTGTTACTGAGACACTGTCATCCATTGTCAAGCAAAGATGACAATGAGACATTGTCATCTTTGGTTGAGCTCCATTCTATACCGTGTACACAATAGGGCGTAAGGGAGGAGCGAGGAGAGAGAGAAGAAGGGAGGAGCGAGGGAGAGAGAGAGGGGGAAGGTGAGGAGCCAGAGGGAGAGAGGGGGAAGGTGAGGGGCGAGGGAGAGAGAGAGGGGGCGGGGGTGAGGAGCCAGGGAGAGAGAGAGAGGGGGAAGGTGAGGAGCCAGAGGGAGAGAGGGGGAAGGTGAGGGGCGAGGGAGAGAGAGAGGGGGCGGGGGTGAGGAGCCAGGGAGAGAGAGAGAGGGGGAAGGTGAGGAGCCAGAGGGAGAGAGAGAGGGGGTAAGGTGAGGGGGCGAGGGAGAGAGAGAGAGGGGAGGGGTCAGTAAAGCGACATAGTTTGACAATTAAGCAGGTCGGAGAGATGCCTCAGCGCTCCTGCACTCAAATTTCGTGGTATTATTAGACTAATTGCTGCCTGTTGGACGGTGTTAAACCTGAGGCAGGGAGGGAGGAGGATTAGAGAGGTGAGAAAGAGAGACGCAGGAGACGATAGATTAGTAGGATTGGATGGTAGGTAGAGAGATTGGTAATACGAAGCGACGGGTGGAGGATGAGGAAGGGAAGAAGCGGATAAAGGAAGGTATCAAGAACTTGAGACGTGAAGCAAGGAACAGAGAGAGGATTGGAGAAGAGGGGGGAAAGGGTAGAATAGAAAAAGGTGCAATACGGTATTGGGTTGAGTATGAGAGGGAGATGAGGAAGAAAGGGAGTTGAAGTCAATGGTGGATAGAAATACTATGGGAAAAGAATGCAAATGGGAGTTAAATAAGCGAAAGAATAACAATAACGAGAGAGAAAGATAAATCAAGCAGTGAAACAATTGGTGGAGAAATGTTGAGTGAATATATTTATACATTGAAAAGAAATAAGGCACAATAAGTAGATGAGAAAAGAAATTAAGCAGATCATTTTTACACACAAGGACAAGGGGCTTGACAGCTGAGTGGACAGCTCTTCGGATTCGTAGTCCTGAGGTTCCGGGTTCGATCCCTGCTTGAGGTAAAAACAAATGGGCAGAGTTTCTTTCACCCTGATGCCCCCCTGTTAGCTAGCAGAAAATAGGTACCTGGGAGTTAGACAGCTGCTACGGGCTGCTTCATGCGTGATTGTATGTGAAAACAAAGTTGATTGACAATTGAGAGGCGGGCCGAAAGAGCAGAGCTAAACCCCCGCAAGCACACCTAGGTGAATACACACACACACACACACACACACACACACACACACACACACACACACACACACACACACACACATACACACACACACACACACACACACACACACACACACACACACACACACACACACACACACACACACACACACACACACACACACACAGCAAACTGCGAAGGAAGCTTAATGAAACTGCATAATTTTCAGAAGAATCAAAAGTAATTTCCAGTCTAGACGTGTAATTATAGAATTACCCGGAGGAAGTTATTATCGTATTGTTATAGGTTCCTGCTAATTGACGAATCTAGGGCGAGAGAGAGAGAGAGGCGAGGGAACTCAAAGACAAATATATTTTGACATTTTAGTTGATTTCAAACTTCATTACACAAAAAGGGTTACAGCATTGCTTGCATGCAAGTTACAGGGCAAGTTGTCACAGGTTGTCGAGTTCTTCAAGTTCAAATGACTTACTGTATTGAACTAATGATGGTCGAAAAGCGGGGCTTAAGGGTAGATGCTCAACCCTGAAAGCACAATGAGAGTACACAGGTCCTCGCGGACGAGCGGACAGCGCTCTGGAGTCGTAGGTACCTGCAAGGTGTATAACTGTTGGTCGCATCCTTTCGATGCATGTTTGTGCGCGAGGAATATAGTAGATATGCGTCAAAATGAGATCGAGAGTCAGTACATTAGACTAGACAATCGAGAGTTAGAAAGGCGGGGTCCAAGAGCTAACAGTTCAATCCTGCAGGCACTGATAGGTGAGTGGGAGGAAGAAGAGGCAGCAGGATTGGAGAATAACGCCAGATATATGGTTGACTTAGACTTACTCTAGTCTCTAGACTTTTGACTTAGGACTTACTCTAGTCTGAAGATGAGAGTTATGACACACAGAGATCACACTAACGTGATGCATCAAATGAACAAATCCACAAGGGCCGTGACAAGGATCAAGGCAGTGTCTGGGATGCTCTCGGACGCAGGTTCGAATCCTGGTCACGGCCCTTATGGATTTGTTCATGAGAGTTACAAGTCTGTAGTCCCAAGGTGAAGTAGCTACGGATCGCAAGCTGGTAATCCCATGTGATGGGGGATCATGGAAGGAGAGAGAGAGAGAGAGAGAGAGAGAGAGAGAGAGAGAGAGAGAGAGAGAGAGAGAGAGAGAGAGAGAGAGAGAGAGAGAGCGCGCCTGTGTACCTGTAGACAGTGGAGGGTTTTCAAGAGGCTATTTATTGGACATGTTCCAGCATGAATTGCCGGATCAGCTGGGGCTTCAAGCAACAGCCTGACCAATCATGTCATGGCCGGGCAAGTCTGGACCCCTCGGCTGGACCTGTAGAGTAGGAGAATTCTCGAAACCGACTACAGGCAAACTGCAGGTACAGATAGTGTAAGCGAAGTGACACACTAGGCAAGCATTCAACACAGTATTAGATGAGAAGACTTGGTTGAGTATGCAACAAAGGATGCGAGAGAGGGGAGGAGGAGACGTGGTGTTGGGAAGGGATTAGGCGACATGGGAATGGGAAGGGCACGTAGAAATGGGAGGGGACGAGGGATCGTGTGATGGGAGGGAACATAGGGGGATGAGAGGGGAACGTGGGGAGGGGAGGTGACAAGGGACATGGTGATGGGAAGGGAGAGGTGTGTAACGGATCTTCTTCAATTCTTTGTTGTATATGGGAGGTAAATATCTTGCTGAGTGTGTGTGTGTGTGTGTGTGTGTGTGTGTGTGTGTGTGTGTGTGTGTGTGTGTGTGTGTGTGTGTGTGTGTGTGTGTGTGTGTGTGTGTGTGTGTGTGTGTGTGTGTGTGTGTGTGTGTGTGTGTGTGTGTGTGTGTGTGTGATGGGTGAAGGGGTTCGTATCTACCAGTGACTAAGGGGGAACTGAGGTCTAGCTGTTTACGCCCCGACCTACCAGCCTTGTTCTACCTGTTGCGTTATGATTGACGTCAGAATTCTTTGCCGAATGTGGCCTTGAAGTTGTGGATGGAGGTGGCTTCCACAACTTCTTTTTTCATTGCATGCTCCATGCTAACCACTCGTAATGGGTACACGTATTTGCTAAGCTTCCTTCGGAACATTTGAGTCTCTTGCTTCGCCTGTCCTCTTATGCTACTTTCAGTCGATTTACGGAGGCTGTCCATTATCCACTTTATTGTCATCAGTATTTTTTATGTAGTGAGCATATCTCTTTTTCCTTCTGTAGGGTTATGTGATAGTTCTCTGAGTTCGGGAACAAATCTAGTTACAAACCTCCGTAGTTTTTTTAAGCTTTGCTTTATGCTTCACGAGGTGTGGATTCCTGGCCGGTGCTGCATACTCTAGTGTTTTATAGAATGTCTTGACACAATATTAAAGCTTTTAAATGCCGTTCTAATGCTTGTCAGCTTCTCATATGCTGCCGATATGACCTTGTTTATATGTTCCTCTTGTGTCGGAATTATGGTCAACACATTATGTTACTTTTGGTATTCCTTTCCCATTTTCATTGCCTTACACTTGGTGAGTTTAACTTTTAACAGCCATTTATCTACCCATGTTTTGACTTTTATTGAGTGAATGTGGTTGGGAGGGTGGCGTATGAGATTAGGAATGTAGTGGTGATGGGGGCGGCGTGTGAGGTAGTATTCGCCTAGATGTACTCAGCTAGTTGTGCTTGTGGGGGTTGAGCTTAGGTTCTTTGGTCCCGCCTCTCAACTAAGTGATGGGGGGGGGGGCGATGGGGGGCAGTGAGTTAGGAGTTAATGATGGAGATATGTCAGGTTGTGATGGGGATGGTGTATGCAAATCTGATCCTCTCCCCCCTCTCCTCCAAATTGCATTTTGGGGACGTGCGCTGTAATACGACTTTTCATGAATTAATGACTAATACAGCATTTGCAGGGATCATGTACGGGGCCGCCCCTCCCAAACGATACAATAATATATAATATTTAAAGTAAAATAATTTAGTACATGAATTACATTATATATATATATTATATATATTATATATATATATATATATATATATATATATATATATATATATATATATATATATATATATATATATATATAAAGTTTCCAGGTAATGTTATAGTGATGAAATGACCAAAGATAAAGAGTTCGATCCCCTTAAACTGCCTCAATATTTTCACATTCATATTTGTGAAAACACCTTATGCTTCATTTCATTTATTCTTAAGCTATTTGTTATTTAATAATTACTGAATAATAATAATAGTAATTAGTAATGGTTGAAGCGAAACCAGTTTCGCGCCTGGTCCCAGAGCGGGCTCGGGGAGTAGAACTCTCGGAACCATCTACAGGTATGTTCCAGGTAAGATAATGACCATATAGCAAGCATAATGTAAATTAAGCGTTTTCTTATGTGTTAATTTCTATCCTTGCAGGTGAGGGAAATGGTCGTGAAAGACGCGGCCCTCTTCAGTGTAAGTGTTGTCTACGGTGTAAGTGTTGACTACGGTGTAAGTGTTGCCAGCGGTGTAAGTGTTGCCTATGGTGTAAGTGTTGCCAGCGGTGTAAGTGTTGCCAGCGGTGTAAGTGTTGCCAGCGGTGTAAGTGTTGTCTACGGTGTAAGTGTTGCCAGCGGTGTAAGTGTTGACTACGGTGTAAGTGTTGACTACGGTGTAAGTGTTGACTACGGTGTAAGTGTTGACTACGGTGTAAGTGTTGACTACGGTGTAAGTGTTGACTACGGTGTAAGTGTTGACTACGGTGTAAGTGTTGCCAGCGGTGTAAGTGTTGACTACGGTGTAAGTGTTGCCAGCGGTGTAAGTGTTGACTACGGTGTAAGTGTTGCCTACGGTGTAAGTGTTGACTACGGTGTAAGTGTTGACTACGGTGTAAGTGTTGACTACGGTGTAAATGTTGACTACGGTGTAAATGTTGACTACGGTGTAAGTGTTGCCAGCGGTGTAAGTGTTGCCAGCGGTGTAAGTGTTGCCAGCGGTGTAAGTGTTGCCAGCGGTGTAAGTGTTGACCTCTTTGTTTGGTGTTCACTGTTTTGGATACCATATTTAAACAGTTTCGAACATCATTGAAACGTGGAAATATGCAAAGTAATGTTCCCTCCATCCCCCACTTCCAGTACACCCACTACCACCTCCCCCACACCCACTACCACCACCCCCACTACCACCTCCACCACCCCCACTACCACCACCCCCACTACCACCTCCACCACCCCCACTACCACCACCCCCACTACCACCACCCCCACACCCACTACCACCACCCCCACTACCACCACCCCCACTACCACCTCCACCACTA
The DNA here is from genome assembly GCF_040958095.1 of Procambarus clarkii. Taxonomy (NCBI): domain Eukaryota; kingdom Metazoa; phylum Arthropoda; class Malacostraca; order Decapoda; family Cambaridae; genus Procambarus; species Procambarus clarkii. Next base: position 3,884,692 of record NC_091178.1, read on the forward strand.
CCACTACCACCACCCCCACTACCACCACCCCCACTACAACTACCAAGGAGCAACACGCTCACTCACACACGGACATACGCACAGGTGCGTCGACGCGCACACATCCGCATGGACGCGCAGCACACTCGGCTACCAGACCTCTGGTAGCTGAGCGGACAGCGCGCAGGACTCGTAATTCTGTAGCCCGGGCTCGATTCCCGGACCAGACAGAAACAAATGGGCAAAGTTTCTTTCACCCTGATGTTCCTGTTACCTTGCAGTAAATAGGTACCTGGGAGTTAGACAGCTGTTACAGAGCTGCTTCCTGGGTGTGTACTCACCTATTGTGTGTGTGTGAGTGTGTGTGTGTGAGTGTGTGGAGAGGAAAAAAATGATTAATTAGTTACAGTTGATTGACAGTTGAGAGGCGGGCCGAAAGAGCAAAGCTCAACCCCCGCAAAAACACAACTAGTAAACACAACTAGTAAACACAACTAGTAAACACAACTAGTAAACACAACTAGTAAACACAACTAGTAAACACAACTAGTAAACACAACTAGTAAACACAACTAGTAAACACAACTAGTAAACACAACTAGTAAACACAGACACAAGAATGTCTTTGAAGATAAAATACATAAAAGCAGCGAAATGTAGTATTTATAACACTCGGCAGCCCAAAAAATAGTTTTTCTGTGATATATAGAATGGAATGAGACAAACTGGCAGGCAGGCAGGCTGGCAGGCAGGCAGGCAGGCTGGCAGGCAGGCAGGCTGGCAGGCTGGCAGGCAGGCTGGCAGGCAGGCTGGCAGGCAGGCAGGCAGGCTGGCAGGCAGGCTGGCAGGCAGGCAGGCTGGCAGGCAGGCAGGCTGGCAGGCAGGCAGAGCGACCGACCTCTCACCCCGCGGCAGATACTGGGCTAGGCTAGGCAAATGGTAACTTTCAATCAAGCAGAAAGCTCTGAACAAAAAGGCGGATGCCGCTCAGCAAATCCCGTTCAGGTAATGGGTAATCGAAGTTCACAACACCTATGGTAAATCCTGTGTCCCAAAACGCACCAGGCTGGCATTAATTACCTTGGTGCTTGTCTGGTGAAGTACTTGCATAGGTGGCCATGCATAGTGTGTGTGTGTGTGTGTGTGTAATTACGTAAGTGTAATTACCTGAGTATAGTTACAGGATGAGAGCTAAGCTCGTGGTGTCCCTTCTTCCCAGTACTCTTTATCGTATAACGCTTTGAAACTACTGACGGTATTGGCCTCAGCCACCTTCTCACTTAGCTTTTTCCAACCGTCTACCACTCTGCTGAACTTGTGTGTACTCACCTAGTTGTGCTTGCGGGGGTTGAGTTCTGGCTCTTTGGTCCCGCCTCTCAACTGTCAATCAACTGATGTACAGATTCCTGAACCTACTGGGCTCTATTATATCTACATTTGAAACTGTGTATGGAATCAGCCTCCACCACATCACTTCCAAGTGCATTCCACTTGTTAACTACTCTGACACTGAAAAAGTTCTTTCTAACGTGCCTGTGAACCATTTGGGCACTCATTTTCCACCTGTGTACCATTGTTCGCGTACCCTGTATGTTAAACCGTTTATACTTTTCAACCCCTGTCAATTCCTCAGAGAATTTTGTAGGTAGAGATCATGTTTCCCCCTTGCTCTTCTGTCTTCCAGTGTCGTACATTTCACGCAACCTTTCTTCGTAATTCACGCCTCTTAGTTCTGGGACTAGTCTAGTGGCATACCTCTGAACTTTTTTCAGCTTCGTCTTGTGCTGGACAAGGTACGGGCTCCATGCTGGGGCCGCATACTCCAGGATTGGTCTTACATATGTGGTATACAAGGTTCTGAAGGATTCCTTACACAGGTTCCTGAAGGCAGTTCTGATGTTAGCCAGCCTCGCATACGCCGCAGATGTTATTCTTTTCATGTGGGCTTCAGGAGACAGGATGATATCAACTCCTAGATTCTTCTCTCTGTCCGTTTCGTGAAGTACTTCATCTCCCATTCTGTATCCTGCGCCTGGCCTCCTGTTTCCCCCGCCTAGTTTCATTATATTTACTTACTTACATTTACTCGGGTTGAACTTTAGTAGCCAATTGTTGGACCATTCATTCAGTTTGTCTCGGTCCTCTTACCCAGCTGTCAGGGCGCCTGACAGCTGGGTGGACAGCGCTTCGGATTCATAGTCCTGAGGTTCCGGGTTCGATCCCCGGTGGAGGCGGAGACAAATGGGCAAAATGTTTCTTTCACCATGATGCCCCTGTTACCTAGCAGTAAATAGGTACCTGGGAGTTAGACAGCTGCTACGGGCTGCTTCCTGGGGTTTGTGTAACAAAATGGAGGCCTGGTCGAGGACCGGATCGCGGAGACGCTAAGTCCCGAAATTATCTCAAGATAACCTCAAGATAACCTCTTGTCGCCTCATACTATCATCATCTGTCTTAATCCTTCTTATAATTTTTTCAGCATAGAAAACAACGAGAGGAACGATTCTATACCCTCAGGGAGATCATTTACATATATCAGAAACAGTATAGGTCCAAGGGTTGAACCCTGCGGGACTCCATTGGTGACGCCTCGCCAATCTGAGACCTCACCCCTCACAGTGACTCACTGTTTTCTGTTGCTTAGGTACTCCCTTATCCAATGGAGTACCTTCCCCTTCACTCCTGCCTGCATCTCCAACTTTTGCACTAATCTCTTGTGTGGTACTGTGTCAAAGGCTTTCTGACAATCCAAAACTATGCAGTCTGCCCACCCTTCTCTTTCTTGCCTGATTTTTGTTGCCTGGTCGTAGAATTCAATTAATCCTGTGAGACAGGACTTGCCATCCCTGAACCCATGTTGATGTTGTGTTACAAAGTTCCTTCGCTTCAGATGCTCCACTAGCTTTTTTCGCACAATCTTCTCCATGAGCTTGCATGGTATGCAGGTTAGGGACACTGGCCTGTAGTTCAGTGCCCCCCTGTCTATCCCCCTTGTGTATGGGAACTCCAAAGGGAGATGCCACCTCTGGGAGATCCGACCTCAGGATCTGGTATGGGTATAAAGTATATATGGAAGCTGATCAGAATTACATTTCACCTTTGTGAATGTACATTAATGACACTATGTAAAAGACACATCAAACACTTTATGTAGGGCACACGTAAATCTGTGTATCTATGTATTTACGTATGTAGGTTAGCTTAGCATTTTAAAAGCACCGAATCACCTTCTGTGGTTGAGTGTTCAATAAACCCTTGAACTCTATGTTTAACATTTCTCTAACCCTGTCCATGGAGGACAGAAGAAAATGTATATATGCTGGTTAGCATTGTAAATGTGTGGCCACGTCTGTGGTAGAAAAAAAAAAAAAAGGATCTGGCTGACCGACATCGATGTCTGACAGCAGCGACAGTGTGGGTCAGGACCTGATGAAGACTGCCTCCGTGATAGCTATATAATACCATTATTTGTTTATTAAACGCAAAATGGCCTGATATTCTGAGATTAAAGTGGCGGGGTGGTAGCTGCGGCTCCAATGGTGGTAGTTGTGGCACCAGGGGTGGTAGTTGCGGCACCAGGGGTGGTAGTTGCGGCACCAGGGGTGGTAGTTGCGGCACCAGGGGTGGTAGTTTCGGCTCCAATGGTGGTAGATGCGGCATCAGGGGTGGTAGTTGCGGCACCAATGGTGGTAGTTGCGGCACCAGGGGTGGTAGCTGCGGCACCAATGGTGGTAGTTGCGGCAGCAGGGGTTTCTGACGAGGGTGGTGGAAGCGTCGTCTCTCACAACGATGAGTGATGAACCATCATTCACACCCGACCTTTTTGCACCTCATTAACTGATAATGAATGCAAGCAGGCAATTAATAATTGGTCGATGGGGTGGGGGGGGGGGTGACCTATTAATCACCCAAGACCAGCAGGGGTGAAACATACTCCTCCAGAGAACTTAATTATAAGATAAAACGCTACAGATCGCCTCCTCTGAAGGCAAGAGGATGGTCTCACTATCAGTAGGATGGTCTCACTATCAGTAGGATGGTCTCACTATCAGCAGGATGGTCTCACCATCAGCAGGATGGTCTCACCATCAGCAGGATGGTCTCACTATCACCAGGACGGTCCTAAACATAAGGCGTGTGTGTGTGTGTGTGTGTGTGTGTGTGTGTGTGTGTGTGTGTGTGTGTGTGTGTGTGTGTGTGTGTGTGTGTGTGTTTACTAGTTGTGTTTTTGCGGGGGTTGAGCTCAACCCACACACACACACACACACACACCACACACACACACCCCAGGAAGCAGCCCGTGACAGCTGACTAACTCCCAGGTACCTATTTACTGCTAGGTAACAGGGGCACTTAGGGTGAAAGAAACTTTGCCCATTTGTTTCTGCCTCGTGCGGAAATCGAACCCGCGCCACAGAATTACGAGTCCTGCGCGCTATCCACCAGGCTACGAGGCCCTCATGTGTGTGTGTGTGTGTGTGTGTGTGTGTGTGTGCCAAGTTGTGAATTAATGAATATATGAATTTATATTTTTTAAAAGGGGGAAAGCGCCAAGCCATTGTCACTATAAAGCACTGGGAAGGTTAGGTTAGGTTAAGGATTTGGGATGGGACGGGGGAAAGGAATGGTATGAAGATGATATATGTGATATTTTGCTTCTAGTGTTAAGGAATTCGATCAGTTTAAAAATTCAAAACTATGAAAGTGAATTGTAAAAAAATTGTTTTCAAAGTTAGTTATGTGAAAAAGTATTGACAAAATAGAAGATACATGCAATATTGTAATTATTATTATTATTATTATTATTATTATTATTATTATTATTATTATTATTATTATTATCTGTGTCTATAGTTCTTCAAAATTCGACATCCTCCACACAGAAAACGGATCTCCTGAGGTCACTATTTTAAAATTGTCTTAACCCATCCCAAATTTAAACATTCGCTTCCAGAAATTTTTATAAATATATACATTCATTATTGGTTCCGGAAAAAAAAACAGAAAACTTCCCCCCCCCATCCCCCCCACCCATTCCCCCCCCCCCCCCCCCCCCGAAAAAAAATGGCGGCGGTAGCCTGACATTTGACGTTGTACTTAACCCAAGCAGAGGCCTTTTTTACGGCTCTCAGGATCCCGCCAAATTCGACTTTATGACTTCGTTGCGAAGGGTCGAGTATTGTCCGCGTCCCGCTTTACTGCAGTCCCGATGGCCTAGGGTGACGTGATTAAGGAATGACGCAACAGATAGCTGCCATCGCACTGTTATTGTTGTGGGGGTTACCGTGCAGGGGTTGATGGAGACTTTGGGGCGACGGTGAGGGAAGGCGTACAGGCAGCCAGCTGTCATTGGCTGGTCGGGGAGGGAGCCGGTCGGCCGAGCGGACAGCACGCTGGACTTGTGATCCTGTGGTCCTTGGTTCGATCCCAGGCGCCGGCAAGAAACAATGGGCAGAGTGTCTTTCACCCTGTGCCCCTGTTACCTAGCAGTAAAATAGGTACCTGGGTGTTAGTAAGCTGTCACGGGCTGCTTCCTGGGGGGTGGAGACCTGGTCGAGGACCGGGCTGCGGGGACACTAAAAAGCCCCAAAATCATCTCAAGATAACCTCAAGATAACCTCAAGGCTGAACAAACCACATCCTGAATACAGCAAAAGGTAAAAAAAAAAAAAAAAAAAAAAACATCTGTAGAGGCCGGTTTGAGAAGGCAGGAAGCGCGTCGACAGTGTTTTGTTTAATGTCTTTTGGGGCTCGCTTTTTAGTTTTTCTTGCAAGTAACATTTTGGAGATAAGTTACATATTGGTATGTAACATATTGTTACATACCAAGTTACATATTGGTATGTACTCGGTGTTATACGCAGTGTGGACGCACCACAAACAGTTTCCCACATAGCTCGTTTTATTATTAATATAAATACATATTTATTTGGACAGATAGACATTCTTATTGATATAAGTATAGATTAGATTAGATTAGACAACCCATTTCAACTAGGTTAAGTTGGAATGGGTTGAGTTGAGTTAGGTTGGGTTATCATCTTCTTGAGGTTATCTTGAGATGATTTCGGGGCTTTAGTGTCCCCGCGGCCCGGTCCTTGACCAGGCCTCCACCCCCCAGGAAGCAGCCCGTAGCAGCTGCCTAACTCCCAGGTACCTATTTACTGCTAGGTAACAAAGGCATCAGGGTGAAAGAAACATTTTGCCCATTTGTCTCCGTCTTCACCGAGGATCGAACCCGCAACCTCAGGACTACGAATCCGAAGCGCTGTCCACCCAGCTGTCAGGCGCCATATAGGGTTAGGTTACGTTTCAAAATGTGATCACATACACAGGTCTTTACGAAGTGTTCTGTATTCAAACAAATAACTGGAGAAAAATCGTATAAAAAGTATCATTCAAAGCTATTTTTGCCATAAACTTGAGCTTATAACTCAAGTAGCCCAGCTTATAGCCCAATAGCTTAGGCTACTAGGCCCCAAAACCCGCTGGTAGCCCCCGGCCACCCGCTGGTAGAGAGAGAGAGAGAGAGACAGAGAGAGAGAGAGAGAGAGAGAGAGAGAGAGAGAGAGAGAGAGAGAGAGAGAGAGAGTAAGCAAGCAACAATGAGCAGAGTGGTAGAGGATCAGACCAGATGTTGAAGGAGAGAGCGTCCAGATAAAGGGTATATAACCTGCCACACAGCAGCAGCAGCTGTGGGAGCATCGAACCACGGCCCGCACAAGCGGAAACCGCAATTAAAACTAGGACTAACGGATGGATACACCGGTGACAGAGGAGGGTAAGAGGCGCTACAAATCAGAGATAGAAAACGTGAGATTGATTTAAAGGGGGGGGGGGGGGAGTGTCTGTAAGGTAAACAAAGAAATGTAAACCAGCCCTTCCTGTCCCTCCCACACACCCACCAGCCTTCCCACACCTGCCCTTCCACACACCCACTAGGCTTCCCACACCTGCCCTCCCACACACCCACCAGGCTTCCCACACCTGCCCTCTCACACCTGCCTTCCCACACACCCACCAGCCTTCCCACACCTGCCCTCCCACACACCCACCAGGCTTCTCACACCTGCCCTCCCACATACCCACCAGCCTTCCCACACCTGCCTTCCCACACCTGCCCTCCCACACATCTATCACTCCCATGAGGATAAGATGAGATGTTCCTCATCCTCACAGATAAGGAACAAGAGGGTAATAAGGGGCTTGACAGCTGAGTAGACAGCGCCTCTGATTCGTACTCCTGAGACTCCGGGTTCGATCTTCGATGGAGGCGGAAACAAATGGGCAGAGTTTCTTTCACCCTGATGCCCCCTGTTACCTAGCGGTAAATAGGTACCTGGCAGTTAGACATCTGCTACGGGCTGCTTCCTGGGGATGTGTAACAGAAAAAGGAGGCTTGGTCGAAGACCGGGCCGCGGGGGACGCTAAGCCGCGAAGTCATCTCAAGATAACCTCAAGATAGCAGGAATAATAGGTGTGGGGGGGGGGGGGAGCGAAGGGCAATCTAGGCGCCGTTCAAGACATAATTGCCCTTGAGGGGGGCCTTCCGCCCCCCCCCCATGGGGAGGGGGTGTGGGTTCCCCCCAACAAAGGTCACCAGAATGTTATCCGCCTAAACTACCGGAAATTGACCAATAAGCGCCCATTGTGACCCCTCACTTGGTGGGTCTGGGATAAGAATGCCATTAAGACCTAATTGGGGCACAGTACTTGGCCGTCCTCACCTTCACCAGCGTCTTCACTGTCGCTATCACCATCATCACAATTATCGCCACACTCACTATATATCGCCATTCTCACCTTCAAAATCGTCATTCTCACCTTCAATATCACCATTCTCACCTTATATATCACCATTCTCACCTTCAATATCGTCATTCTCACCTTCAATATCGT
>NC_091178.1:3897569-3902569 GCF_040958095.1 Procambarus clarkii
CTCTCTCTCTCTCTCTCTCTCTCTCTCTCTCTCTCTCTCTCTCTCTCTCTCTCTCTCTCTCTCTCTCTCTCTCTCTCTCTCTCTGGTTCACTACCCCTCCCTCTCTCTCTCTCTCTCTCTACCTCTCTCTACCTCTCTTTACCTCTCTCTACCTCTCTCTACCTCTCTTTACCTCTCTCTCTACCTCTCTCTACCTCTTTCTCTCTCTCTACCTCTCTCTCTCTCTCTCTCTCTCTCTCTCTCTCTCTCTCTCTCTCTCTCTCTCTCTCTCTCTCTCTCTCTCTCTACCTCTTCACGCCTCAGTCTGCGTCTAGTTTGTCTACATTTTTATGATAATGCATTTTTCATTTGGTGTGCTGAAATTTTATTTTATTTAATTGGCTTAACACAGTTTAGCCGCAGCGCGTTGTTACCATATTCGCTCTTTGATAATGGCAATATTGTTGAAAACTGATTTAATCATTCACTTGTTTGACCGGAGATTCGAACTAGGGCCTCAAAAGTGCGAGACCGTTGTCCAACCACGTGATTGAAATGTTATCACCAACGCAATTGGGGTTTGTATCTTATTATAGCAAGTAAGGTAACAGGTTATATATAGCAAGCATGGTAACAGGTTATATATAGCAAGCATGGTAACAGGTTATATATAGCAAGCATGGTAACAGGTTATATATAGCAAGCATGGTAACAGGTTATATATAGCAAGCATGGTAACAGGTTATATATAGCAAGCATGGTAACAGGTTATATATAGCAAGCATGGTAACAGGTTATATATAGCAAGCATGGTAACAGGTTATATATAGCAAGCATGGTAACAGGTTATATATAGCAAGCATGGTAACAGGTTATATATAGCAAGCATGGTAACAGGTTATATATAGCAAGCATGGTAACAGGTTATATATAGCAAGCATGGTAACAGGTTATATATAGCAAGCATGGTAACAGGTTATATATAGCAAGCATGGTAACAGGTTATATATAGCAAGCATGGTAACAGGTTATATATAGCAAGCATGGTAACAGGTTATATATAGCAAGCATGGTAACAGGTTATATATAGCAAGCATGGTAACAGGTTATATATAGCAAGCATGGTAACAGGTTATATATAGCAAGCATGGTAACAGGTTATATATAGCAAGCATGGTAACAGGTTATATATAGCAAGCATGGTAACAGGTTATATATAGCAAGCATGGTAACAGGTTATATATAGCAAGCATGGTAACAGGTTATATAGCAAGTTTTATATAACAAGGTAAACAAGCAGGTGACAGGTTAGACAAAATATTGCTTGTTTCATTGTGAATTCTAAATCAAAATATTATGGGATATATTTATGCATTTAAAGCAAGATAACGAGAAGTAATGTGGTCATTTGACACACGGGTTTTAAAAGAAAACTTTGATAAACACCTCCAAAAGAGTTCCCGATCAACCAAGTTGTGACTCGTACGTCAGACTGCGAGCAGCTGCATCTAACAGTCTGCTTGATCAGACTAACCAACCAAGAGACCTGGTGTGAGACACGACCGTAGGGATCTTGATCCTCGGAACCACTTCAAGGTAACTTTAATGTAGTTTTGTACTTCAGAATTTGATGTTGGATTTCAATGCTAAGCCACAATTAATAGAGGGCATTACTGGCTGTAAACTCCACGTAACAAGGCATATATTACACTAATTACTTTATTGTTAAATGAGTCTAGCCAATTCGTGCAGAATAAAATTTTACCATAAAGGGATAACGGCAAATGGTAATCAAAGCAGTTATTTATAGAACGACCTGGTTTGTCTTATCAGGGTATGGGGTGCATAATAAATAAATGACTCTGAATCTGGCCTCTTGTTCTCCTGGTTTGTCTTAATGGGGGTCTCGTATGCTCCTGGGTCGTCTCGGGTGCTCCTGCGTCGTCTCGGGTGCTCCTGGGTCGTCTCGGGTGCTCCTGGGTCGTCTCGGGTGCTCCTGGGTCGTCTCGGGTGCTCCTGGGTCGCCCCGTATGCTCCTGGGTCGTCTCGGGTGCTCCTGGGTCGCCCCGTATGCTCCTGGGTCGTCTCGGGTGCTCCTGGGTCGCCCCGTATGCTCCTGGGTCGTTTCGGGTGCTCCTGGGTCGCCCCGTATGCTCCTGGGTCGTCTCCGGTGCTCCTGGGTCGTCTCGGGTGCTCCTGGGTCGCCCCGTATGCTCCTGGGTCGTCTCGGGTGATCCTGAGTCGCTCCGTATGCTCCTGACTCGTCTCGGGGTGCTCCTGGGTCGTCTCGTATGCTGCTGGGTCGTTCTGGGTCGCTCCGTATGCTCCTGGGTCGTCTCGTATGCTCCTGGGTCGCTCCGTATGCTCCTGGGCATAGAGCCTGGTGTTCCTGAGAGGCCCAGCCTCCCTCGCCTGAATACTGATGGACTACCACCTCACTCATTACACCTTTGTGTGGGAAATAGAGGGAGCTGGAGCTAGTTACTAATTAGTTTATCTAGGGATTGATGCTGCATATGCTCTGATGGCGAGAGAAGCTGTGGTTCACAGCGATGCTGTGGTGGCGATGGTTACAGAATCGGTGTCTGTTGGGATGATTACAGCATCAGTATTGGGATGATTACAACGTCAGTGTTGGGATGACTATGGATCAGTGTTGGGATGATTACTGCATCAGTGTTGGGATGATTACTGCATCAGTATTGGGATGACTACAGCATCAGTGTTGGGATGACTACAGCATCAGTGTTGGGATGACTACAGCATCAGTGTTGGGATGACTACAGCATCAGTGTTGGGATGACTACAGCGTCAGTGTTGGGATGATTACAGCATCAGTGTTGGGATGATTACAGCATCAGTGTTGGGATGACTACAGCATCAGTGTTGGGATGACTACAGCATCAGTGTTAGGATGATTACAGCATCAGTATTGCGATGATTACAGCATCAGTGTTGGGATGACTATGGATCAGTGTTGGGATGATTACAGCATCAGTGTTGGGATGATTACAGCATCAGTATCTGTCGGGGCGACTACAGCATTATTGTGTGACCGTTTGGATGACAACAGAATGTTTGGATATCATACTTTCCTGATATCCTTAAGTAAGAAAGAATAACTCCAGTTCATAAAGGGGGTGATACAGCTGATATCTTACAATTACAGACCAATATCACATCTACCGATACTATCAAAAAACATTTGAAATAGTTATTTACAAACAACTCTACTCCTAACTTGTAAAATTCAACATATCAAGTCCCTGCCAGTTTGGTTTATGTTCCCAGAAGAGTACCAGTGAGGCCATTATTTAGTTTGCTTAATATAATTTACACAGACCTTGATATAATTGAGTTCCCAGTTGACCTCTTCATTGACCTGAGAAAGGTTTTTGATACTGTAAACCATAACTACCTCTTACTTAAACTTCATCACTATGGAATCCTAGGCCTTGTTCTGAACTATATTAGATCATATTTTAATGATAACAATACGTAGCCATCAAGGACCTAACCTCCCCCACTCTACCATTTTTTTTTATTATTATTTTCTACCACAGACGTGGCCACACATTTACAATGCAAACCAGAATATATATATTTTCTTCTGTTCTCCATGGACAGGGTTAGAGATGTGTTAAACATATAGTTCAGTTGATTGTTCAATAATAAACTCTACTATTAACCGTAGGAGTTCCACAAGGCAGCATCTTAGGGCCTCTTCTGTTTCTTATATACATCAATGATTTTGGCTAATGTCTCTAACATTCTTAAACCTATACTATTTGCTGACGATACTATCTTCATCTACTCAGACCCCGAACCCACACACACACTAAATAATATTGTAAATAACGAATTAAAATCCCACTCGTGGATGTCAACCAACTCAACACTAAACATAGAAAAGATTTGGTAAATTTTATTTGGAAGTAAATCGTCAAATCAAATTCACATTCAGATAGACAATGTTAACATTAGCAATAAAAATGATGGAAAATTCTTTGGCCTATACATAGACAAGAGACTAAACTTCACCACCCACATACATCACATAGCCAGAAAAGTCTCAAAAACTATCGGTTTACTCTCTAAAATCGTATGTTCCACTCTGGTGAAATATATGATTTTAGAGAGTATACTCCTTTCGCTATACTGTCTATACAATAAAGGACTCCTCTCTCCTTTCGCTATACTACTCGCTATTCTATCCTTATCAAATCTGTGCATGGAGTTCGACCACTGAAAATTATCTCAATCCCATCATCACCCAGCAAAACCCTGCTATCAGAATGATAACAAACTCAGTCTCCCGATAACACACAGCCCCTCTGTTTAAATCCCTAAAGATGCTGCACGTACACTCCCTCCACACATACTCTTGTGCTACTTACATACACAACACCTTGTTCCTAAATGCTAATCCTGATTTGAAACGCTGCCTTGATATAATAGAACCCATTAGCACCACACCAGATATAAAGATCTCATTATAACAGGAGTAATAACCCCCAACAGGAGTAACAAAACACCATTTAAATGTTTTATATATATATATATATATATATATATATATATATATATATATATATATATATATATATATATATATATATATATATATATATATATATAATTATTTTTGTACTTGTGTTTTGATAATTTTAGTTTTTATTTCACATATTGTACATTGATGAATCAGATTAAATTTTATATTTTCTTAATGTATTTGCTTTATTTCTGCTTGTATAAGTACTTGGCTGTCACTTTTGACTAGTAATTATATATTTTGACCGCTTGCGAGGGGTAATTAATTCTAAGTGGTAATAGGTCCTTTACCCATTCTTAAGTGGTAGTGGGTCCCATTATCCAGAAGGGTAATGGCCTCCTTACCCATCCTGGGAGTGCTAGTGGAAATGGCTACACAAGGTACATTTATAATGAGCTCAATCCCAAAATTCGTTTAGATAAGTGACAACGTTGATGAGTTAGTTACTACGTTCATTAACCTGGAGCCG
>NC_091178.1:3907569-3952741 GCF_040958095.1 Procambarus clarkii
GAACAAACGATGTGGTGGGACATGCAGAATAGAGCCAGTGAAGAGTAGAGGCGCCATAGGCTCAGTCATAGTGCACTGTGAACATCAGTGCTCTACGATATTTCTGTATACTATCAGCAAGTATAAGAAATATTGCTGGAACAAAAGTGAACTTCTTCAAGAAAAAAATATAGACAGCTTCCTGCAAGAGATGTGGGATCAACCGGGCTGTAGTGGATATGTGGGCCTGCGGGTAACTCCAAGCAATTAGTCTGTTGGACCAAGCTCTCTCAAGTTAAGCCAGGCCCTAGATTAGGCATTGGGAGTAGAGGAACTCCCAGAACCCTCTCCAGGTACAATCCAGGTACAAGCTAAGAGCTGGGATATGAGGATGAAGTGATGGACCATTGAGTCCATCCGGGATTGAACGCCGATCCTGCTAGAAGCGAGGCAGTCTATATATATTTTTTAACGCTGATTTCTTGACGCATGGTATTGATATGATGAATGGTAATTCAATGTAAATAAATTTCAACTGTTTTAGGAAAAACAAAAAACTGGCAAAGAGGGCGCCTAACAGCTGAGTGGACAGCGCTTCGGATTCGTAGTCCTGAGGTCCTGGAATCGATCCCCGGTGGAGGCGGAGACAAATGGGCAAAATGTTTCTTTCACCTTGATGTCCCTGTTACCTAACAGTAAATATGTACCTGGGAGTTAGACAGCTGCTACGGGCTGCTTCCTAGGGGTGTGTAACAAAAAGGAGGCCTGGTCGAGGACCGGGCCCCGGGGACGCTAAGCCCCGAAATCATCTCAAGATAACCTCAAGAAGAGAATGACTATAATTTCACTTGGTACTGAGTCCGTGTGACAACACATTGACTTAGTGTATTTTCATTACAGAGTACTGAAATGAGATCGTAAGTTATCTGTTGTTTACGCCCGACCAATCCGACCAATAGCAGTAACTCTCTTACGGCTATTGTTATGCTACAGTTTGGTCAACACTGTCTCCCCAAAGCCTGGTCCTCAGCCAGCCTATAGCTGCGTCTATACACTTTAGGCTGAATCTGTCTTAATTGTCATGTTTTCCTCGGGACAATTAAACGGGACACTGGAACCTCAAGTTAAAAACACAACAATAAATTACTTAAAAAATAAAACTGTTAAAAAGGACTTTTTTATTGGATAAATCAAAACTGGGCCAGAGAATTCCCTGATCCCTTCCTGTAAAGTGTAAATCCCATAGGAAGAAAATTACAGACAATAAAGCCTACAGCTACACCATGTCTCCAACAGTTAAGAACCCATGTTATAGAGAGTGTGAGGTGGAAAAATCTTTTTGCCATTTAAAGTCTGTGGAAGACGGCTGTAATGTCTACCTTGTTTGGGCGTGAACCCATTCTTTGACTTCGGGCGTGAACCCATTCTTTGACTTCGGGCGTGAACCCATTCTTTGACTTCGGGCGTGAACCCATTCTTTGACTTCGGGCGTGAACCCATTCTTTGACTTCGGACGTGAACCCATTCTTTGACTTCGGGCGTGAACCCATTCTTTGACTTCGGACGTGAACCCATTCTTTGACTTCGGACGTGAACCCATTCTTTGACTTCGGGCGTGAACCCATTCTTTGACTTCGGGCGTGAACCCATTCTTTGACTTCGGGCGTGAACCCATTCTTTGACTTCGGGCGTGAACCCATTCTTTGACTTCGGGCGTGAACCCATTCTTTGACTTCGGGCGTGAACCCATTCTTTGACTTCGGGCGTGAACCCATTCTTTGACTTCGGACGTGAACACTTTTTGGGACTCTGGAACCATGCGGTGCTAGTTTCTTTGTCTTGCGGCATATTTCATGTATAGCTTTGCTGCTGTTTTCCTCGTGCTGTGCCTTGCGGCGTTTGTGGGAAATTCGAGTCTGGGATAAACCTGGGGGATATATGCAGCGTTTGACCATTCCCCAGGATGCCACCCACAACAGTCGACTAAAACAGAGGTTCCTAATCACTGTTAGGTGAACAGAGGCAATGGGTGTACCTTACCTTGTGTTGGTTTCGGGGCTTAGCGTCCCTGCGGCCCGGTCATCGCCCAGGCCAGGCTGTGGAACGCGGCTGCTCGTAGCCTGACGTATGAGTCACAGCCTGGTTGATCAGGTATCCTATGGAGGTGCTTGTCCAGTTCTCTCTTGAACACTGTGAGGGGTCGGCCAGTTATGCCCCTTATGTGTAGTGGAAGCGTGTTGAACAGTCTCGGGCCTCTGATGTTGATAGAGTTCTCTCTCAGAGTACCTGTTGCACTTCTGCTCTTCAAAGGGGGTATTTTGCACATCCTGCCATGCCTTCTGGTCTCATGTGCTGTTATTTCTGTGTGCAAGGCAAAGAGAGAGAGGAGGAGGCGTGTAAGGAGACTTGCCCATACGTCTCTCCCTCCCTGGGATGTAGGATCAGCCTTACTCTATGCTAGACATACTAATAATAAAATCAGTGGAACCCATAAGGAGGATTCGAACCCTGCACACTTGGTACTCCCAGGCACACTCCCTAGACCACTACACCACGGATAATGATAGTGCTATGCATAGTTATAATAGCCGTATTATGACATGTATAGTCATATATACATAAGTGGCATACAGGGAATTCATACATCAAGACAGGACTTAGTAGTTGGTCCCATCCTGAGGTGGACCACACTCTGAGACGTGGTGGACGGAGGCCAAAGCAACCCGTGAAGCTGCCCCGTAAAGCTGCCCCATGAAGCTGCCCCGTGAAGCTGCCCCAGGGAGGATGTAAACAGTGAACCATAAGAGTGAGCAGTGTGTGGGGGAATGTTGGGTCAAATTGAAGGCATGGATGGTGGATAGAGTGGTTAAGAGAGTGCATCCTACTATGGGTAGGATGACTGGAGGAAGGTCATGAGGATGGATAGTTATGGGGAGCAGTACACGAGAGGTGGAAATGAGACGTGAGGTGCGACATGAGGAAGAGAGAGGGAGTGAGACATGAATGTGACATGGATGAGGAGGAGGCCAGAACATGAGGGACAAGGAAGGCTGGGACATGGGACAAAAGGGTGAAGGAATACGTGGAAATGAGGGAGAGGGAAGGGGGGAACATGAGGGAGAGGGAAGGGGGAAAGACATGAGGGGAGGGGGAAGGGGGGGGGGACATGAGGGAGGGGGAGGAAAATCAGTGTTTTGTTGCAACAAATAAAAATGAGTATGCTGCAAGGAAGCTGTTGTATAACGCGTATTGATTTATTAATTATTCAGACAAAGGAACATAAAAGATAGATTACAATAAATCAATGTATTGGGTATAGTTTTGTTTGTTGGTGAAAGGGAATGGGAATTGAGGGAGAGAGAGAGAGAGAGAGAGAGAGAGAGAGAGAGAGAGAGAGAGAGAGGGGGAGGGAGGGAGGGAAGGAGGGAGACGGATGAATAGATTGAGAACGCACTACACACACACACACGAGACACACACACACACACACACACACACACACACATACACACACACACACACACACACACACACACACACACACACACACACACACAACTAGGTGAGTACACATTATTAGAAATAATTTTTTAGTGTCAGAGTGGTTGACAAGTGGAATGCATTAGGCAGTGATGTGGTGGAGGCTGACTCCATACACAGTTTCAAGTGTAGATATGATAGAGCCCAATAGGCTCAGGAACCTGCACACCAGCTGATTGACAGTTGAGAGGCGGGACCAAAGAGCCAAAGCTCAACCCCCGCAAGCACACATAGGTGAGTACACACACACAGGTACACCAAGTTCTGGTAGACGAGGCATGAAGAGCTAGATCTCACCTCCCCGTAGAGTCACTGATAGTTAAGTACCAATACGTAAGTACACGATATCACAATCACAGGCAGATCTGTTTACACAGTACCACAGCCCCAAGGAGAGACATGGACAGGTAGGCAAAGAAGACATAGCTTGAAATTGAATAAGACAGAAAGAAACAGAGTAACACAGACCCAGGTGTCCGTCTCCCTCCTTACAACAGGCTAACGTCGTCTCAAATGACCAGAATTGCGTGCATGCGTGCGTGCCTTTTCTATCGCACGTCTCCTCTTTCGGTCGTTAATCAACTTATATCTTTGTGAAATATTAACACCTTGTACACGCTGGGAATGAAGGTACAGCTCCTTGTGCAAGCCTTGTTTACGGGCCTCAGAGGGGTGAGGGGGGGGGTGAAGGATTTATTCAGGTAGTGAAATATGCATAATGACCTGTCTAGGGCTTAGACCCGAATATCGAGAGAGAGAGAGAGAGAGAGAGAGAGAGAGAGAGAGAGAGAGAGAGAGAGAGAGAGAGAGAGAGAGACGGTAAACACAACGAAAGAGAAAATCGAACCACCTTCGGATTGATAACAATGTATTAGAGTAATCCATCATTCTTTTTTAGCATTGTCGTGTGGCGTTCGGAGGGAGGGGTTGATGGGGGAGGGGTTAGGGGGGGGGGGGAGGAGAGTTTGGTTGGGGGGGAGGAGAGTTTGGTTGGGGGGGGGAGGCAAGGGTTAAGGAAGAGAGGGGGAGGGATTGGCTGGGGTAGGGGGGGGGGGGAAGAGAGACCACGAGGCCAAAAGGAAAAGATACAGAAAGGAATAATGGGGATGAAAGGAAGGGGAAGTAGATGGAATGGAAAGAAGGAGGGGGGGGGGGTGATTGGAGGACTGGGTTAAGATTAGGGTGGAGGTTTCAGTCCCCGAAAGGGTCCCAATAGGAAGGGTTGAGTGAACTGTATTGGGGTCAGGTGCAATAAACACAGGGCGGCTGTGTTCAGGGAAGTGGCCTCGCTGAGAAGGGACGGGCACTGTCTAGACGGACGGTGGGGGGGGGGGGGGGGATGGGGAAGGGGGACGGGGAAGGGTGGGGGAGGACCTGGATAAATGTGGAGTGGGGGTTGGGCGTTGGTGAAGGGTTTGCTGGGGAATGAGGGGGTTTGGGGGGGGGGGGTTCAGTGAGGTGCGTGAGAGTGGGAATGACAGTGGGTTGGGGAGAGGATGAGTGAAATGGGGTGGGGATGGGAAATAGGGTGAACATAAGAACAAAGGTAACTGCAGAAGGCCTATTGGCCCATACGAGGCAGCTCCTATTTATAACCACCCAATCCCAGTCCCCGTAGAGGAAATAAGATCAGAAGGTGCTAAGCCAGTAAGACAATATAGCATTTGGAAAGGAATTCGAGGGCAAGGATAAGGAGGAGGGAAGGATCGAGCGATGCCTTACCACTTGGACCATCGGGAATCAAACGCCGACCATGCAAGAAGCGAGGCAAGAAGCGTCGCATAACCGACTAGACCAAGGGTAACGTCAGTAAATTATGAGGAGAAATCTCTAACTACTTTTGACTATAGTCAAATATTAACCTATTGTCTCCCATAGTACCTGAAAGAGATATGAGGACAAGAATTGATACAAACACATAGAGCTAGGATAGGACTCCAAAGAGCTGGAATTAGAGGTCAAGGAACTGGGATATGAGGACAAGGAGCTGGGATATGAGGACAAGGAACTGGGATATGAGGACAAGGAGCTGGGTATGAGGACAAGGAGTTGGGATATGAGGACACAGATGGGATAGGGCCCCAGGGAAGGACTGGTGTATATACTAGCTTTGTGAATTTAAAAAAAAAGTTTTTTGACATTTCTAGCTGTGTCTGAAAGTCTAATATCGCTCTATCGTCTGAGTTTGTGCTAACTTTCAGCGATTTATTGCTCAACAAAATATTGTTCGACAATATATTGCTGAACGGCAAACACCTCGACGATATTCACCTCAACGATACTCACCACAACGGTAAACACCTCAACGATATACATACTCTTCAACACTATCCTGGTTAACTATAACCTGGTCGGCGATATACCGCTCAACGATATACTTTGGTCTACTACGCACGTACATTAGTGCCTGCATTTACCATCGCTCACAGCCCTGTGTTCCATAACCCCGGCCTGCTACCCACCTCAGCCATTTCGAATAAGATAAAACCTCTCCAAACAGAGGGAGTATCGACGCCGGCAGAGAGGTGAACGAGACCGGTCGCCAAATTCTTTATATCGGCGATAAAGAGGATTTTGTAGAGTTTCACAATAGCCTAATTGGGAAATATTCAGAATTCCGTAGAAAATGAGATATCGGAGGGATGTGAGATTCTCTCTCTGCTGTGGTTTGCTATTTCGTTATCCGAATTTTCGCAGCATGCACAATGGGGAAGGATTGTAAAATTGTATACTTTGTGTTTAGACATGTGGGAAATTCATCACTACTCGGAATGAACGTTCGAACAGCCGGATACAAGAGTGTCACGAGTATGCAAATGAGGCAGCAGGCAACATTGGAGTACAAGAATGTGAAATTTGTGCGAGACTCTGTTACGACATTATGCATTATTCATATATGTGTGAGCTGGGCGGTTTAGTGAGCTCTGTTTGTGGGTAAATGATGAGTAAATTATATTGTGGGTTTCATTTTCATTTAATTTTACTCTGCCAAATTTTGCAATTTTGCGAAGACATGCAAAGGCTGCAGTTTGTAATTTGTAGCATGCAGATTGTGCAGTATGTTAAATCTGTGCTTGCGAAGCTGTGTATTATAGAAAATATAGAATGTAAAATATTTATTCAGTATGCTAAACACAATAAAATAGACGAAAATATAGACATGCAAAAATGGCATCTGTTGAACACCTGTAAGATTGCCTAATATGCAACGGACTAGATGATACATAAAATTCATCACTGTAAAACTGGAGGGTACACAAATTAACCATTCAGCAACCTGGATGATGCATGCAATTCATCACTGCCAAAAATGGGTGATGCACGCAATTCATCACTGCAAAAAAATGGATAATGCACGCAATTCATCACTGCAAAAAAATGGATGATGCACACAATTCATCACTGCAAAAAAATGGATAATGCACGCAATTCATCACTGCAAAAAAATGGATAATGCACGCAATTCATCACTGCAAAAAAATGGATGATGCACACAATTCATCACTGCAAAAAAATGGATAATGCACGCAATTCATCATTGCAAACAAAACTGGATGATGCACGCAATTCATCACTCGACAAACGGGGCAATAGGCCATACTTAATTCGCCAGGGCGGCAGTTGGCGGGTACAATCACTATGAACTCTCTCACATGTTCACGTCGTGTCCGTCCACGCTTGACCTCTCCTCACATCACACGCTGCCATGCCCAACAGGCTCTACTTTTATGTATGCCTTGAGGGGGGATAAAAAAAAATCATGCAATAGATGAAGAGGAAACATAAATGTATGTTTTGTGACTTTTCTTATAATGGATTTTTTTTTTCTCCTGTTAGCACGGAGCAGTTTGATTTGGCATTTCAGTCTGATTCTACTTTGTGTGGAATAGGCACAATCAGAGAACACTGTATAAACATCAGGGCCCAGATTCACGAAAGCACTTACGCAAGCACTTAACGAACGTGTACATCTTTCCTCAATCTTTGACGGCTTTGGTTATATTTATTAAACAGTTTACAAGCATGAAAACTTCCCATTCAACTGTTGTTATTGTTATAAACAGCTTCCTGGTGCTTCGGAGCTCATTAACTGTTTAATAATTGGGAAACAAAGCCGCCAAAGATTGAGAAAAGATGTACACGTTCGTAAGTGTTTGCGTAAGTGCTTTCGTGAATCTGGCCCCTGAGGTCCACGGTTGTTCAACACTCTCCCAGCGAGCATAAAAAATATTGCCGGTACAACCGTGGACATCTTCAAGAGGAAACTAGATTGTTTCCTCCAAGGATTTTGATTGTTGCCGCCGAAGGCGGCTAGTTTATTGTGCACCCCATACTCATCCTGTGAACGGTAGCGCAAAAAGCATTACAGAGGGCACAAAAGGTCTTTATCAGAGTGCCGGACCAACCGGGCTGTGCCGGGCTTGGGGAGTAGAAGAACTCCCAGAACCCCATCAACCAGGAATGCTTATGGATCGCATATCAAAGCGCTGACATCAATCAATCACCGAGTCCATTCACTCGGGTTTCCAATTTACCTTACCTTACTAAATTTACCATAATTTATTAGTAAAATGCTGATTTAGTTAAGAAAATGAGTCATAATTAAGATCTATAATGACCCTGTTCGAAACTGTGACTCGAGACGGGTTTCGTTCACGTTCAGCTCTGTCTTGTAAATAATCTCTAACTCAGCCTTATCAAACATCTTACCTATTCTTACCTAGGCTGAACTGTACATAATCCCACTGTAATTGTCAATTTTAGACAAATGATCCTCTCGTGTCATTGCCAATTCTGTAAGTTAGATGCTGACTTATTAAAAGCTTCATAAGTTAGAATTGGACTTGGGGTGCAAGACGGGAAGCACTTACCATAATAATCTGAGAATAAAACTTGCAAAATATATGGAGTTGCAAACTGCAAGATTCAGTTCAATATGGTTTTAAAACGATACGTTCCATATTCTCACGGCGACAGGAATACGGCGAGGAACTTGGACACACCGCAGCATAAATACATAAATACAGAGAATAAATACAGCATAAATACAGAGAATAAATACAGCATAAATACAGAGAATAAATACAGCATAAATACAGAGACTGAGCAAATGTTTGCGGCAGACAATGGGAAAAGCTGGGATATGGGTCTTAAACATTCGCACACTCTGAGCTAATAGTCTAGATTAAAATTTGAGTACTTTTAATGTTTAGTAATGCGTAGAGATCGGTACAGTTCTGGCTGGACTGAACAGGAGTGTAACTTAAACCTTTTTAAATATTAAAAATATATATTTATATATATATACTTAAAGGCAAAACGGTGCCTTTGAGGGTGAGAAACTGTAGTTGCTAAGTTAAGGTGCTTTTTATGCCTTTTCTACCTGTCAGTTATTTGTTCCTGTTCTACCTGTCAGTTATTTGTTCCTGTTCTACCTGTCAGTTATTTGTTCCTGTTCTACCTGTCAGTTATTTGTTCCTGTTCTACCTGTCAGTTATTTGTTCCTGTTCTACCTGTCAGTTATTTGTTCCTGTTCTACCTGTCAGTTATTTGTTCCTGTTCTACCTGTCAGTTATTTGTTCCTGTTCTACCTGTCAGTTATTTGTTTCTGTTCTCCCAGTCAGTTGTTTGTTCCTGTTCTATCTGTTGTTCCTTGTGTGTACTCGCCTAGTTGTGCTTGCAGAGGTTGAACTTCAGGTGTTTGATGTGTGTGTACTCACCTAGTTGTAGTCACCCAACTGTGCTTGCGGGGGTTGAGCTCTGGCTCTTTGGTTCCGCCTCTCAACCGTCAATCAACAGGTAAAACACGTGTGTGTGTACTCACCTATTTGTACTCACCTATTTGTGTGTGTGTGTGTGTGTGTGTGTGTGTGTGTGTGTGTGTGTGTGTGTGTGTGTATTTAAAACACGTCCAGTTTGGAGCTCCCGTTTTCAGCTTTCCAATTCAGTAATCCTCTGAACGTTAGTTAAAACTCGTTTCACTTTTAGACAAGGCGACAACCAGAGTACAAGTCCGGTGTTATACACAAGGCCAACATTATCACAAGAATGTATTAATACACTGTGAGCGATGTATTAATACAGGCGACTCTAAAGAGTGAACTTCGCCTAAATATTACTACTATTCTCTCCGTGATGTACTCACCTAATTGTGCTTGCGGGGGGTTGAGCTTTGGCTCTTTGGTCCCGCCTCTCAACTGTCAATCAACTGGACCTGATGTGGCTGGTGCTGGGGGGAGAGGAATAGACGGAACGGGTGAGAATAGTAACAGATAAACCAGAGAGAGAGAGAGAGAGAGAGAGAGAGAGAGAGAGAGAGAGAGAGAGAGAGAGAGAGAGAGAGAGAGAGAGAGAGAGAGAGAGAGAGAGAGAGAGACAGAGTTGACCTGGAGGTGTTAGGGCGAAGTACCTTAGACAAACAACGGTCAAGGGCTCTCTTGCAGGGGTTAATTATTATACTCGCCTATTTGTGCCTGCAGGGTCAAGCTTTAGCTCTTGGATCTCGTCTTTCTAGCCACCGGTTGCCCAATGCAATGACTCCTGACCACTTTCCGTATCATATCTAGTTTCAAAATTATGAATGGAGTTCGCTTCAAGACCCGGGTAATGTGTATTTACCCCTAAATGATTTTACCTAAATGTGCCTGCAGAGACGGACTCTAGCTCTTGAGCATCCCAGAATTTTATCAGCAGTCAGTCGGTTAATGATGTGAACTAGTTATTGTGTTCTCCATCTTGTTCATTCTATTTGTTCACTACCTCTAGTTCTTTTTAACATCCTTGTGACCCGGCTGATTCACAAGTTTCCGATCATGTCTCCTCTTCTACCCTCTACACGCCCAAGCTTATGAACTCCCTTGAAAATGTAATGTCTTGGTCATGTCTCCATTATGTGGCCCTCCGAGCCACGAAGCCAGACAGCTTCACAGCCCAGAGAGCCATCAGGGAAGGCTGGCCACAGACCAAGCTGCGGGAGTTGAACAACTCTGGACATTGTCTACAGGTGATCAAGACTAGGACGAGGGAGTAGGCGGTGTTATACACAAGGAGAGAGAAAGAGAGAGAGAGAGAGAGAGAGAGAGAGAGAGAGAGAGAGAGAGAGAGAGAGAGAGAGAGAGAGAGAGAGAGAGAGAGAGAGAGAGAGAGAGCTGAAGTAATCTACCCCCCGTCCTCCACCTGTGTCGAGAGAAAAAATTAAATCAGAGCATATCACAGACAAATAGCCAGAAACGAAGCAGTAAGAAACTGACGCCGTTAATGATAATCAGAAGGGAGGAGGACTGGAGATCAGGAGTAGAAACGAGCGCAAAGAAAATCAGAACAAGAGAGAAAAATCAGATCATTGTGGGACGAGGAAAGTTCAGTGGACCAGCGGAGGGGAAATCGAGAAGCTGTGAATGTGAAGGACGCAGGAGGCAGTCAGGAAGGTGAGAAATAACAGCAAATAGGATCCGAGTTCGAGAGGGGAGGGGAGGGGGGGTCCACGGGAGGGGGGAAGGGGGGTAGGCTGAGGGGAGTCACGTGACCAGCCTAGCGGAGAGAGGGACGCGGGAACACAAAATTGGATTAGAGGCTTAGTGAAATCGTGAGGACGGGAACTATTTTGCAACTATTGGTCAACTTCCACAAACATCGACGGACAGGAAACGGATAGAGGTCCGGAGGATGGAGGAAGAAGAGGGGAGAGGAAGAATGAGGGGAGGAGGAGGAGGGGAAGAATGAGGGGAGGAGGAGAAGAGGAAGAATGTAAAAAGAGACAAATGAATAAAGGAATATTAGGAGACGAGGACTTAATGGAAAGATAATAGATACGTGGGAAAGAAGAGTGAATAATAACGGAAGAGGAAATAAGGAAGGAGAAGAAAAGGAGGATAAAGAAGAGTATACGGGAAGAGAGAGAGAGAGAGAGAGAGACAGAGCAGCATGATGAGGACAAGACCGGAAGCTGAGGATGATGTATGATTAAATTCATCAGGCGACCTCGAGGGTGTTGCATCATGACGACTATCATGAGACAACTCATTGTCAGGCACGACACTGCTGTAATTGTCAAGCCCCAAGCTGTACGTGGGCATGACGGACTCAGTGGCACAAGCTTACGCCACCAAGCCACGACTTAGTGGCGTATAGTACACAGAAATATAGTACACAGAGTGTACTATATCTCCCTCGTGAGATATAGTACACAGAGTGCGTACGTGTAGAGCCATAAGGGATAATTTGGCTCCAATGCTTAATAGTTTGGATGTAATGTGTGCAAAATGCCCAACATTGGTATTCCAATATGTACGACATTATGTACTTGTACCGTGGCATATATATGTCACGTTTCCCTTTCTGTTGAAACGGGTTATTATTAGAAAGGGAGTTTTTATATGAAGAGTATTTTTTTTGTGAAGTTTTTTATTATTATTATTTTGTACCACAGACGTGGCCACACATTTACAATGCTAACCAGTATATATACATTTATGGGTTGAAGTGGATCCCATACCCATCTTGTGGGTGGTAGTGGACCCCCCATACTCATCTTGTGGGTTGAAGTGGACCCCATACCCATCCTGTGGGTGATAGTGGACCCCATACCCATCCTGTGGGTGGTAGTGGACCCCCCATACTCATCTTGTGGGTTGAAGTGGACCCCATACCCATCTTGTGGGTGGTAGTGGACCCCCCATACCCATCCTGTGGGTCGTAGTGGACCCCATACCCATCCTGTGGGTGGTAGTGGACCCCATACCCATCTTGTGGGTGTTAGTGAACCCCATACCCATCTTGTGGGTGGTAGTGGACCCCATACCCATCCTGTGGGTGGTAGTGGACCCCATACCCATCCTGTGGGTGGTAGTGGACCCCATACCCATCCTGTGGGCGGTAGTGGACCCCATACCCATCCTGTGGGTGGTAGTGGACCCGATACCCATCCTGCGGGTGGTAGTGGACCCCATACCCATCGTGTGGGCGGTGGTAGGGAAATGTTACAGAGACACATAAATGGCCCTAAAAACTGAACCCCAAAATTCATTGAGCTAAGCAAGTCTTAGATATAATACTTACAACATTTAATGTCCATTGTTGACATGACTAAATACATTAAATTTAATCAAAGAGTTTATAAGCTGCGAAGCACCAAGAGGTTGTTTATAACGACAATAACCAGGTGTTGGGGAAGTCTAGGCGCTCGTAAAGTGTTTAATACATGCATGTATATAAAGCCTTTATGATCGAGGGAAGATGTAAAGGTTTTATAAATGGTGGGGGGGGAGGGGGGGGTAAATACTTAATGAATTCTGAACCTGAGTTCCACATCTCACTTAACCTAGATTCAAGGAGGGAGTAAGGAAGGGGATGGTGGGGGGGGGTAGGGGTGTGTGGGGTGGGGGGGTAGGGGGAGTGGGGGGGGGGTGGGGTAGCAGTCAGATCGTTGGAACTTACGGAGTGTCACAGTAACGCAATCCTCAGGTGTTTTGTCCAGGTGTTTTGTCCAGGTGTTTTGTCCGGGTGACAAGATGTCCGCCTGTCGGTCGTGTTGAGCGACAGGGATTTCGGCAGGATTTAACACCTCCATCACTGGTGGGGAGGGGGGGGGGGAATGAAGGAATGGGGGTGGGGGGGAGGAGGACGGAAGGATTAGATACTGCTGCAGCAGCTAAAATAAACTAACGTAAATTAGACAAAATTCTGAAATAAGGAAGATGCGGAACTGATCAAACAATCTGTTGTGCGAGAGCTTAAGCATTTGGGGGTCTCAGGAAACCATAATGGAATTCCTTGCTGCGATTGCACCCAGGGGTCAGGAAACTGGATCGGGGGGAAGCACAAATGCTCAAGCTCTCCCGCCTAATGTATACCTGACCTTAAGCATTTGGGCCAGGTATACACCCCACATCTATAATTGTTACCCTTTCATCCCTTGGTATAATTGAGGGCTGCCCTCCCCCCCCCCCAACTCAGTGTTCGCCTTTCTAATGCATGTAAATTAAGCTTTCTTAATCTCTTCATAAGGAAGGGTTCTTAATGCCTCGGATTAATTCGGTAATCTCATTGCAATTCTCTTTAGCTTCTCTCGTTGAAGGGGAATGAAATGCTGGAAATCTGGAAGACAGCAAATGTGCCTATACACAAGTGGGGGGTTGGGGGGTTTGGGGGAAGGAGCCACCCACTAGGGGGAACAGATTCACGAAGCAGTTACGCAAGTACTTACGAACGTGTACATCTTTCCTCAATCTTTAACAGCTTTGGTTACATTTATTAAACAGTTTACAAGCATGAAAACTTCCCAATCAACTGTTGTTATTGTTATAAACAGCTTCCTGGTGCTTCGGAGTTCATTAACTGTTTAATAATTGTAAATATAGCCGACAAAGATTGAGAAAAGATGTACGGGTTTTGTAAGTGCTTGCGTAACTGCTTCGTGAATCAGGCCCCAGGCCTCTGGACCGCAGCGTGTAGTCCGGTGGCCACATTCTTCGCTAAGAGACGTGTAAAGAAGCAGTTTGTGAAACACTTAGAACAAGATTCTTGTGCCCAATAAAAATTGAAGACACAAGTACTCACTAAATGCCAGAAAGCATTTTACACCGTTCTCCATGTAAGATTCTTATTGAAATTTTAGGCCAATTTTGGTGAAATTTGGAAGGTGTCGAAAAGGATAGACCAACCGGGCTGTGGTGGGTATGTGGGCCTGCGGGCCGCTCCAAGCAACAGCCTAGTGGACCAAACTCTCACAAGTCACTCCCCACTCTCTCACAGTGGGGAGTAGAAGAACTCCCAGAACCCCATCAACCAGGTATCAACCAGGATGAGAAGGTCTCTCGGGAAGGACACAGATGGTAATGGTGAGAGAAGAGAAGGCACTGTGGCCAGAAATAGGTGACGTGTGGTGTGCCGGAAGGGTCACTACTCTGAACCATTCAAGTACGTTAACGATCTGACAAGAGTAAATAATCATCTTTGTGTATGTTTGAGGACGATAGAGCATTGACAAGAAGTATTAGAAGCGAAATAGATTGCGGGAGGCTGTATAGAGATGTCGATGCTCTCAGACCGATGGTCATTACAAGGTAACCCAGATAAGTGCAACGTAACGAGAAGAGTTAAGAAGAGAAGACCCCGGGGACAGCTCAGGTTAAAGAGTAGCAGAGAGTTCTCAGCAAAAAGAAAGGAAGGATTTAGGAGTAAATATAACACCACGTCTGGCACATTTAAAACAGTACATAAAACTACGTCCGTAGCATACGCAGAGCTTACAGATATAGGCACGGGTAGCACGGTAGCCTCCCTTGCCTTCTTTTGACTTCAGGAACCTCGACAAAGAGCCCTTCAGAACACTATGTTCAACGTACGTCAGACCAACTTTAAAGTATGCCACTTCGACACGGAGTCCCCGCTTGTTAGAAAGCATATGCAGCACGACTCGTCCCAGAATTAAGGGAACGCAATTTCTGCGAGAGAGAGATTCAACTGAGCCTCACCACTTTAGAATAAAAGCGAATGAGGAGGGCCATGATAATACAATATATTAAAGGGGAAGGGACAGCTTGGACAAAGAGGCAAATGTTCAACATGAGGAACGGCTGAACCAGGGGACACGGGTGGAATCTGGAGACAGACAGAGCTGTGCACGCCAGGGAAAACTTCAACATATAGAGTTGCTGGTTGCTGGAACAGGCATAAGGAGAAAATCACTGAAACGAATTCAGTGCCGGTCGGCCGAGCGGACAGCACGCTGGACTTGTGATCCTGTGGTCCCGGGGTTGATCCCGGGCGCCGGTGAGAAACAATGGGCAGAGTTTCTTTCACCCTATGCCCCTGTTACCTAGCAGTAAAATAGGTACCTGGGTGTTAGTCAGCTGTCACGGGCTGCTTCCTGAGGGTGGAGGCCTGGTCGAGGACCGGGCCGCGGGGACACTAAAAGCCCCGAAATCATCTCTAAGATAACCTCAAGATAAGCAATTTTAAATACGACGAGAAACAGGGAGGAATGAAAAACCATTGCATTAACTGACCAGTAGATGAAAAGGCGGGGCTAGGGAACTATTGCTCAACCCTGCAAACTCACTAAGGTGAGCATATGTTGGTGAGAACACGCGCATACTTTCACTCAAATTACCTCCATCTCAAGTTTGACCCAACTTTAAAAATAACAAATACTATTGCCCCATCGGGTTCACTGACCTCCTATTTCCGGAAAATGTCATAAACCGGCTTGTTGTGGGGTTCAGTCCCTGAGCCCATTATGTGCCTCTGTAACCCTTTCCACTACCGCCCACAAGATGGGTATGGGGTGCAAAATAAATGAACTAAACTAACTAACTAGTGACGCAGCTGAGTTAAAGTTCACAGTGTACACTATGGGTGAGCTGCGGCATCTTAGAGACATACTTCTTACAGTCGCTCTCGTCTTGTATCAAGCCGGGGCTGAGTAGCCGCATCTTCAGTCAGTACTCCGATTTACACATGAAATTAGTGAAAATAACAGTCTGCCATTCTTGGATGTATTAATAACAAAAACAGGAACCTCTTTAAGCACCAGCGTATATACTAAGCCTACCAACATAGGATTATGCCTGAACGGTAGAAGTGAGTGCCCCCAAAGATACAAAGTCAGTGTTCTCAATGCTTTTATTCGTCAAGCGCTGATACATTGCTCCAAATGGAGCAACGTGAGTAGAGAGTTTGAAAGAATAACTCAGGTATTGGTGAACAACGGCTATAGCAACACGATGGTACAATCCTGAACCTAGAACAGAAACCACAATACCTCCAATAAATTATATCACAAATCAACTATACACAGTGAACATAAACAAGAAGAAAGAATAATGAAGGAAATAATCTGTAAAGGATTAAAAAGCACTATTCCTAACCAAAACATAGACCTGATCATATTCTATAAAACAAAGAAGACTACCGAACTCCTTATTAAAAACAGCCCGAAGCCGACGGAGAACCCTTTACAGCAGTCAAGCGTTGTATACATGTACACTTGCCCCCACGAAGGATGTAACCTTCAATCTAAGTACGTAGGTATGACGTCGACCAAGCTGACGAGGCGTTTGACCTGTCATCTTCAATCCGGTGGCCCTAGGATCACATGAGACAAGCCCATGACATCACCCTAACAAAAGAAATGCTGAATAAAAACACTTGTATAATAGACAAAACCCAAGATGTAAGAAGATTACAAATTCTTGAAGCAATCCCACATAAGAATAGAACAAACTACCAAGAATACCCAAATCACGGAACTATTTACTCTACCCACCATGAGAGTAAGAACAAGACCGGAACATAACGATGCCAATACAGAAGACACTGTTCAACATAATAGACCTATTACTCCCTATTAATCTTTGTATTTGCTTCGTCCCCTATTATCCCCTTGCCTTTTCCTTTATTAAATTAATAATAAATTAATAATTGAGTCGCAACATGGTTTTATAAATGGCCGTTCATGTTTAACAAATTTGTTATCTTTTTATTCTAGCATTGTTGAGGCAGTTGATAGTGGTAAGGATTGCGATGTTGTATACCTTGACTTTAGCAAAGCTTTTGATACAGTGCCACATGAAAGACTGATTAAAAAAATAGAGTCTCATGGTATTGGGGGTGCTATATTAAGCTGGATTAGGGCATGGCTATACCAAAGGAAACAGAGAGTTAGTATAAATGGAATCAAGTCAGAGTGGGAAAATGTTGTAAGTGGAGTGCCTCAAGGCTCTGTCCTGGGACCTCTGTTGTTTATAATATATATAAATGATTTAGATTCAGGTTTGAGTAGCAACATTTGCAAATTTGCCGATGATACGAAAATCGGTAGGGAAATTAATTCGGAGGAGGACTCACTATCACTTCAAGTTGATCTAGATAGGGTTTTGAAATGGTCAAAGGATTGGCAGATGCAGTTTAATGCTGATAAATGTAAAGTTCTGAGGTTAGGTAATGATGATAGAGTTACAAGATACGAGCTAGATGGTGTTGTGATTGCGAAGTCGGATTACGAAAGGGATCTGGGAGTTATGATTAGTAAGAATTTAAAACAAAAGGATCAATGCATAAAAAAAACATAAAATTAATAATTGAGTCGCAACATGGTTTTATAAATGGCCGTTCATGTTTAACAAATTTGTTATCTTTTTATTCTAGCATTGTTGAGGCAGTTGATAGTGGTAAGGATTGCGATGTTGTATACCTTGACTTTAGCAAAGCTTTTGATACAGTGCCACATGAAAGACTGATTAAAAAAATAGAGTCTCATGGTATTGGGGGTGCTATATTAAGCTGGATTAGGGCATGGCTATACCAAAGGAAACAGAGAGTTAGTATAAATGGAATCAAGTCAGAGTGGGAAAATGTTGTAAGTGGAGTGCCTCAAGGCTCTGTCCTGGGACCTCTGTTGTTTATAATATATATAAATGATTTAGATTCAGGTTTGAGTAGCAACATTTGCAAATTTGCCGATGATACGAAAATCGGTAGGGAAATTAATTCGGAGGAGGACTCACTATCACTTCAAGTTGATCTAGATAGGGTTTTGAAATGGTCAAAGGATTGGCAGATGCAGTTTAATGCTGATAAATGTAAAGTTCTGAGGTTAGGTAATGATGATAGAGTTACAAGATACGAGCTAGATGGTGTTGTGATTGCGAAGTCGGATTGCGAAAGGGATCTGGGAGTTATGATTAGTAAGAATTTAAAACAAAAGGATCAATGCATAAATGTTCGTAATAAGGCAAATCGGACACTTGGATTTATTAATCGCAGCGTTAGTAACAAGACACCTGGTGTGGTTCTCAAGCTATATCTTGCTCTAGTTAGGCCCCATTTAGATTATGCAGTTCAGTTTTGGTCGCCATATTATAGAATGGATATAAATTCACTTGAACGAGTCCAGCGTAGGATGACTAAGTTAATTCCCCAAATTAGAAATCTTTCATATGAAGAAAGATTAACAAAGCTTAAGTTGCATTCACTGGAAAGGCGAAGAGTTAGGGGTGACATGATAGAGGTTTACAAGTGGATGAATGGACATAACCGGGGGGATATTAATAGGGTATTAAAAGTATCAACACAGGACAGAACACGAAACAATGGATATAAATTGGATAAGTTTAGATTTAGGAAAGACTTGGGTAAATACTGGTTCAGTAACAGGGTTGTTGATTTGTGGAACCAATTGCCGCGTAACATTGTGGAGGTGGGGTCCCTCGATTGTTTCAAGCACGGGTTGGACAAGTATATGAGTGGGATTGGGTGGTTATAGAATAGGAGCTGCCTCGTATGGGCCAATAGGCCTTCTGCAGTTACCTTTGTTCTTATGTTCTTATGTTCTTATAAATGTTCGTAATAAGGCAAATCGGACACTTGGATTTATTAATCGCAGCGTTAGTAACAAGACACCTGGTGTGGTTCTCAAGCTATATCTTGCTCTAGTTAGGCCCCATTTAGATTATGCAGTTCAGTTTTGGTCGCCATATTATAGAATGGATATAAATTCACTTGAACGTGTCCAGCGTAGGATGACTAAGTTAATTCCCCAAATTAGAAATCTTTCATATGAAGAAAGATTAACAAAGCTTAAGTTGCATTCACTGGAAAGGCGAAGAGTTAGGGGTGACATGATAGAGGTTTACAAGTGGATGAATGGACATAACCGGGGGGATATTAATAGGGTATTAAAAGTATCAACACAGGACAGAACACGAAACAATGGATATAAATTGGATAAGTTTAGATTTAGGAAAGACTTGGGTAAATACTGGTTCAGTAACAGGGTTGTTGATTTGTGGAACCAATTGCCGCGTAACATTGTGGAGGTGGGGTCCCTCGATTGTTTCAAGCACGGGTTGGACAAGTATATGAGTGGGATTGGGTGGTTATAGAATAGGAGCTGCCTCGTATGGGCCAATAGGCCTTCTGCAGTTACCTTTGTTCTTATGTTCTTATGTTCTTATGTTTATTCTACTTATTTTCTCACCTGACCCCGTACTGGTATATTTTTAACGAGATCTGTAATTTCTTATCACTTGAGATTGAACCATGTAGGTTCGAAACGTTGTGGAATTGTATAATAAGTGTAATACATTCTATAGTAATTCACTTTTTTCTTCACCTTGAAAAACAAACATGACTTTCGGAGAACTCTTTCAACTAAACCATGATGCAAGAATAATAGTTAGAGGGATAGAAGCCCTAAACCAGAAGATAGTAGATACAGAATATGCGGTCATATTCAATGAGACATGTTTAAAAGAAAACCTGCTGCCAGTATACACCAATATATATATATATATATAAGCCTATACTTGCATAAACCACAAGTGAAGATTAAATAATCTTTGGACAACACCCACCAGTGGGACTCGAACCCAGAAAGCACAACTACCTTCCAGTAGCAGGCATAACTAGTATGCTTTAACCCACTACACCATCAGACCTTTCAAAAGAAGTAGATAGTTCGAGATATATATATCTCAAACATCTCTACTTCCCGAAGGCACCAGATGAGTGTGGGGTCAGTCTGCATTTTCCATCAAGCCACTGTCAATGTGAGAGAACTCGTGTCCAGCTTATAAGCCTATACTTGCATAAACCACAAGTGAAGATTAAATAATCTTTGGACAACACCCACCAGTGGGACTCGAACCCAGAAAGCACAACTACCTTCCAGTAGCAGGCATAACTAGTATGCTTTAACCCACTACACCATCAGACCTTTCAAAAGAAGTAGATAGTTCGAGATATATATATCTCAAACATCTCTACTTCCCGAAGGCACCAGATGAGTGTGGGGTCAGTCTGCATTTTCCATCAAGCCACTGTCAATGTGAGAGAACTCGTGTCCAGCTTATAAGCCTATACTTGCATAAACCACAAGTGAAGATTAAATAATCTTTGGACAACACCCACCAGTGGGACTCGAACCCAGAAAGCACAACTACCTTCCAGTAGCAGGCATAACTAGTATGCTTTAACCCACTACACCATCAGACCTTTCAAAAGAAGTAGATAGTTCGAGATATATATATCTCAAACATCTCTACTTCCCGAAGGCACCAGATGAGTGTGGGGTCAGTCTGCATTTTCCATCAAGCCACTGTCAATGTGAGAGAACTCGTGTCCAGCTTATAAGCCTATACTTGCATAAACCACAAGTGAAGATTAAATAATCTTTGGACAACACCCACCAGTGGGACTCGAACCCAGAAAGCACAACTACCTTCCAGTAGCAGGCATAACTAGTATGCTTTAACCCACTACACCATCAGACCTTTCAAAAGAAGTAGATAGTTCGAGATATATATATCTCAAACATCTCTACTTCCCGAAGGCACCAGATGAGTGTGGGGTCAGTCTGCATTTTCCATCAAGCCACTGTCAATGTGAGAGAACTCGTGTCCAGCTTATAAGCCTATACTTGCATAAACCACAAGTGAAGATTAAATAATCTTTGGACAACACCCACCAGTGGGACTCGAACCCAGAAAGCACAACTACCTTCCAGTAGCAGGCATAACTAGTATGCTTTAACCCACTACACCATCAGACCTTTCAAAAGAAGTAGATAGTTCGAGATATATATATCTCAAACATCTCTACTTCCCGAAGGCACCAGATGAGTGTGGGGTCAGTCTGCATTTTCCATCAAGCCACTGTCAATGTGAGAGAACTCGTGTCCAGCTTATAAGCCTATACTTGCATAAACCACAAGTGAAGATTAAATAATCTTTGGACAACACCCACCAGTGGGACTCGAACCCAGAAAGCACAACTACCTTCCAGTAGCAGGCATAACTAGTATGCTTTAACCCACTACACCATCAGACCTTTCAAAAGAAGTAGATAGTTCGAGATATATATATCTCAAACATCTCTACTTCCCGAAGGCACCAGATGAGTGTGGGGTCAGTCTGCATTTTCCATCAAGCCACTGTCAATGTGAGAGAACTCGTGTCCAGCTTATAAGCCTATACTTGCATAAACCACAAGTGAAGATTAAATAATCTTTGGACAACACCCACCAGTGGGACTCGAACCCAGAAAGCACAACTACCTTCCAGTAGCAGGCATAACTAGTATGCTTTAACCCACTACACCATCAGACCTTTCAAAAGAAGTAGATAGTTCGAGATATATATATCTCAAACATCTCTACTTCCCGAAGGCACCAGATGAGTGTGGGGTCAGTCTGCATTTTCCATCAAGCCACTGTCAATGTGAGAGAACTCGTGTCCAGCTTATAAGCCTATACTTGCATAAACCACAAGTGAAGATTAAATAATCTTTGGACAACACCCACCAGTGGGACTCGAACCCAGAAAGCACAACTACCTTCCAGTAGCAGGCATTTATTATGATATAATCATTTATCAAGATTATTTAATCTTCACTTGTGGTTTATGCAAGTATAGGCTTATAAGCTGGACACGAGTTCTCTCACATTGACAGTGGCTTGATGGAAAATGCAGACTGACCCCACACTCATCTGGTGCCTTCGGGAAGTAGAGATGTTTGAGATATATATATCTCGAACTATCTACTTCTTTTGAAAGGTCTGATGGTGTAGTGGGTTAAAGCATACTAGTTATGCCTGCTACTGGAAGGTAGTTGTGCTTTCTGGGTTCGAGTCCCACTGGTGGGTGTTGTCCAAAGATTATTTAATCTTCACTTGTGGTTTATGCAAGTATAGGCTTATAAGCTGGACACGAGTTCTCTCACATTGACAGTGGCTTGATGGAAAATGCAGACTGACCCCACACTCATCTGGTGCCTTCGGGAAGTAGAGATGTTTGAGATATATATATCTCGAACTATCTACTTCTTTTGAAAGGTCTGATGGTGTAGTGGGTTAAAGCATACTAGTTATGCCTGCTACTGGAAGGTAGTTGTGCTTTCTGGGTTCGAGTCCCACTGGTGGGTGTTGTCCAAAGATTATTTAATCTTCACTTGTGGTTTATGCAAGTATAGGCTTATAAGCTGGACACGAGTTCTCTCACATTGACAGTGGCTTGATGGAAAATGCAGACTGACCCCACACTCATCTGGTGCCTTCGGGAAGTAGAGATGTTTGAGATATATATATCTCGAACTATCTACTTCTTTTGAAAGGTCTGATGGTGTAGTGGGTTAAAGCATACTAGTTATGCCTGCTACTGGAAGGTAGTTGTGCTTTCTGGGTTCGAGTCCCACTGGTGGGTGTTGTCCAAAGATTATTTTATATATATATATATATATATATATATATATATATATATATATATATATATATATATATATATATATATGATAATAGAAGAGAAGATTGGGGAAGCTTTGTGAGGCTACCATGTATATACTTCTTATTCTTTTCTCATCTTTATTTCTAGTGTGTTATTTATGATATTAGTTATGGATCTACGCGAAGGCTTCCCCTGAACAAGACGAAATACAACACTGAGGATGCGGGATATTCCTCCCCCAATGAAGAGTAAAAAGCGATATTCATAGCGAAAATAGGGGAAAAAATCATCTTAAATTTTTAACTGGAAGGATTACGTCGTGTTATAGGAAGGAGAAATGGGCAAAAATCGGAAATGAAATCGGCACAGAAGCGGATAAATTGGATTATATTATTTATTACAATACTTTTTTTTTATATCCTAAAAATGAATCGACAGAAAAGCCGCTCTATTTTTTTGTCGTTTTTTTTTGTTTTAAATTTTATTTTCAAGAATAATTTTATTTATGTGCGAGATTATTGATGGTACGGATTACCCGGTTTATGCTGATTGGATAATTTGTTGGTGATCAGTGCGCTGAGGTCAGCTGACCAGGGTTGTTTAGTTGTATTTTTTGTCATCTAAACTCAGTCCTGTTAAAGGTTGGAGATGGTCGTTGGGGTGCAAGGGGGGGGGGGGGGGGATGTTAAGACGGACTGTCATTAGATGGACGGAGGGGTCATTAGACTGTCTTAGAGGTCATTAGACGGTCTTAGAGGTCATTAGACGGTCGAAGGGGAAATTAGACAGACAGAGGTTACCTTGTGTTGGTTTCGGGGTTCAGCGACCCCGCGGCTCGGTCCTCGACCAGGCCTGCTCCTTGCTGGACTGGGGAACCAGGCTGTTGGACGCGGGCAGCCGGACGTATGAATCCCAGCCTGGTTGATCAGGTATCCTTTGGAGGTGTTTATCCAGTTCTCTCTTGAACCCTGTGAGGGGTCGGCCAGTTATGCCCCTTATGTGTAGTGGAAGCGTGTTGAACAGTCTCGGGCCTCTGATGTGGATACCAGAGAGTGGAATTTGACGGATAGACAGGTCGGCTTGACCCATACGAGGTAGCTTGACCCATACGAGGCAGCTTTCATTAAGCTGGATGTAGAGTGCAAGATATCAGATCGCTTTACTGAATAGCTACATAATTTAAGCCTATCCACAAGGGCACTGCAATTGTGTTGTGAACAAAAGTGTAATTGTATAAATAGGGCTGCATTGGGATATAATGGGGACATTATTTGGTAATTAATGGGACACTTATCTGGGAATTGGAGCACAATCTGGGAATTAATGGTGACACTATCTGAGTATTAATGAGGGAACTATCTGAGAGTTAATGGGGGCGCTAACTAGGAATTAATGGGAACACTATCCGGGAACTAATGGGGACACTATCTGAGAATTAATATGGGAACTATCTGGGAATTAATGGGTGCACTATTTGGGAATTAATGGGGGCACTATCTGGGAATGAATGGGGGGCACTATCTGAGAATTAATATGGGAACTATCTGGGAATTAATGGGTGCACTATTTGGGAATTAATGGGGGCACTATCTGGGAATTAATGGGTTCAGTAACCGGAAATTGAACACAGTGATGCCTTTGCTGAGCTTAAAATCTTACATTTTTCTCATATTCAACATTGCGTCTACAGATGAGATCAAGGCGCAGCATCTTCACTTCAGACATAATTTCATTTGTATGTGAATTAAACAAATCTTTGAGTTGAAATAGAGAAGTGCAACGCCTTGGTGAACTGTTATGGATTGAGAGGTGTAGTCGCCCTGGGTATATTGTATGCTGTGTTTAATACATCAGGTTTTAGTCGGGAGAATGAGTTAATCCGAGAGGCGCCGGAGCTCGATAGCAATTGTGGATATCCGGATGCCGGTGGTGGGGGCAGGGGGCTGGCTTAGGAAGCCGCCAACCATGAGAACTCTCCTGTCATCAGGGACCTTTGATATCGTGGTCCGCTCCCATCACAGCCAGCTACCGTGGGAGCCCCATGGTTATATTAATAGCATGGGTGCTAACATTGAGCTCACGGCCATCTTCGGAGACTGGAAGGTCGGACTTCGGAAGGTCGGAAGACTGGACTTCGGAGACTATGGAGGTCCCCAAAAGTGTGGCACTGTTGCCCTTCCAACCAGACTGTGGATGTTGATGGTAAGAAAAGTTCTCAAGAGCTATCTAACTGGTAGCCAACTGAGACTTGAAAACTTCAGTGGAGCACCACTAGGGTATCTGGAGAATTATGTTGTCTTCATCCCTGCTATTTTTTGCTGTCATATGATGTTCTCACTACTTAGACTGTAGCTGCTTTTGTTACTGAGTTTCTGCCGCCAGTTCCTTCAGATCATGCTTGACACCTGCTTGATGGGGTTCTGGGAGTTCTTTTACTCCCCAAGCCCGGCCCGAGGCCAGACTTGACTTGTAAGAGTTTGGTCCACCAGGCTGTTGTTTGGAGCGGCCCGCAGGCCCACATACCCACCACAGCCCGGTTGGTCTGGTACTCCTTGAAGAAAACTATCTAGTTTCTTCTTGAAGATGTCTACGGTTGTTCCGGCAATATTTCTTATAGTCGCTGGGAGGAAGTTGAACAACCGCGGACCTCTTGATGTTTATACAGTGTTCTCTGATTGTGCCTATGGCACCTCTGCTCTTCACTGGTTCTATTCTGAATTTTCTTCCATATCGTTCACTCCAGTATGCTGTTATTTTACTGTGTAGATTTGGGACCTGTCCCTCCAGTATCTTCCACGTGTATATTATCTGATATCTTTCTCTCGTCTCCTTTCTAGTGAGTACATTTAGAGAGCTTTGAGACGATCCCAATAATTTAGGTGCTTTATCGCGTCTATGCGTGCCGTATATGTTCCCTGAACTCTCTCTATTTCAGCAATCTCTCGTGCTCTGAAGGGGAGAGTGAGTACTGAGTACAGAGTAATGAGTACTGCCGCTAGATACAGCGGCAACAATATCTGGAGCAGCTGGCTGCAAAGCTCAGTAATATAAGCGGCGACAGCATTAGTAGTGTGAGGGCATTAGTAGCATTAGTATCAGTATAAGTATCAGAAGGTGGAACAGTATCAGTAGCAGCGGCAGTAGCAAGGACAGTATCAGCAGGGGCAGGACACACACACACACACAAGTGGTATTACCAACTGGGCTATTTACCAGAGCACGGTTAACAGCCGAGGCAATATTATGAATAATAGATGCCGCAACCACACTATTTAGTTAAGAGCATAAACACCGCTCCTGCCCCCGCCACCCATACTGCCCCCCTTACACTGCCCCCCCTTACACTGCCCCCCCTTACAATGCCCCCCCTTACACTGCCCCACCCTTACACTGCCCCATTACACTGCCCCCCCTTACACTGCCACCCTTACACTGCCACCCTTATACTGCCACCCTTACACTGCCCCCCTTACACTGCCACCCTTACACTGCCCCCCTTACACTGCCCCCCTTACACTGCCACCCTTACACTGCCACCCTTACACTGCCCCCCTTACACTGCCCCCCCCTTACACTGCCCCCCCTTACACTGCCCCCCCTTACACTGCCCCCCCTTACACTGCCACCCTTACACTGCCTCCCTTACACTGCCCCCCTTACACTGCCACCCTTACACTGCCACCCTTACACTGCCACCCTTACACTGCCACCCTTACACTGCCCCTTACACTGCCACCCTTACACTGCCCCCCCTTACACTGCCCCCCCTTACACTGCCCCCTTACACTGCCCCCTTACACCCAAGTGTCGCCCCCATACACTACAAACATCACCATAACATCAATATTCTTCAAGACCAATATCAGCCCCGACAGCAACATTCTTAAGAGTCTCAAGCTGCTAAACGCTCTACAAAGGGACCAGAAAAGCAGTTGCCAATAACTAGAGAGAGAGAACACTAACATTCTAGACTATAACAGTCTTCGGGGGACTGCTTATTGGTCAGTGTGCACCCCTCTCTCAGCTGCTGGATCACGTGGACCTGGCTGCTGCACCCTCTCTCAGCTGCTGGATCACGTGGACCTGGTTGCTGCACCCTCTCTCAGCTGCTGGATCACGTGGACCTGGTTGCTGCACCCTCTCTCAGCTGCTGGATCACGTGGACCTGGCTGCTGCACCCTCTCTCAGCTGCTGGATCACGTGGACCTGGTTGCTGCACCCTCTCTCAGCTGCTGGATCACGTGGACCTGGATGCTGCAGCCTCTCTCAGCTGCTGGATCACGTGGACCTGGATGCTGCAGCCTCTCTCAGCTGCTGGATCACGTGGACCTGGATGCTGCAGCCTCTCTCAGCT
Organism: Procambarus clarkii; assembly: GCF_040958095.1. Lineage (NCBI taxonomy): Eukaryota > Metazoa > Arthropoda > Malacostraca > Decapoda > Cambaridae > Procambarus > Procambarus clarkii. The sequence continues at coordinate 3,934,663 of NC_091178.1, forward strand.
GCTGGATCACGTGGACCTGGATGCTGCAGCCTCTCTCAGCTTCTGGATCACGTGGACCTGGATGCTGCACCCTCTCTCAGCTGCTGGATCACGTGGACCTGGATGCTGCACCCTCTCTCAGCTGCTGGATCACGTGGACCTGGATGGTGCAGTCACTCTCAGCTGCTGGATCACGTGGACCTAGATGCTGCAGCCTCTCTCAGCTGCTGGATCACGTGGACCTAGATGCTGCAGCCTCTCTCAGCTGCTGGATCACGTGGACCTGGATGGTGCAGTCACTCTCAGCTGCTGGATCACGTGGACCTAGATGCTGCAGCCTCTCTCAGCTGCTGGATCACGTGGACCTGGATGGTGCAGTCACTCTCAGCTGCTGGATCACGTGGACCTGGCTGCTGCAGCCTCTCTCAGCTGCTGGATCACGTGGACCTGGATGCTGCAGCCTCTCTCAGCTGCTGGATCACGTGGACCTGGATGCTGCACCCTCTCTCAGCACGTGGAGACGAGCAGTCCTTGGCGAATGTGATGCTCTTGTAATAACTAATAAAGCCACCACAACCATCACCACCACAACCATCACCATCACCACAACCATCACCATCACCATCACTATCACCACCATCAGCAGCACTACCACCACCACCACCACCACCACCACCACCACCACCAGCACTACCACCATCAACCAGCACCAACAACCACCACCAACCACCACCACCAGCAGCACTACCACCACCACCACCACCACCACCATCACCATCACCACCATCAGCAGCACTACCACCACCACCACCACCAGCAGCACTACCACCATCAACCAGCACCAACAACCACCACCTCAGAAGCAGGGTTCAGCAGGTCGTGGCTGGTATTAGATTATAGCCGCTGTGTTCGGCTCCTTTATGTCGTACTATTGGTAATTCCTGTCTCTCCCTCCCATCACTGTCGCTCACCCGCATCATGTATGAGGCACGTGATGAGGGGTGGCACTGACGGATGTCACTGACTGATGACACTGACGGATGGTACTGACGGGTGCCACTGACGGATGGCACTGACGGGTGGCACTGACTGATGGCACTGACGGGTGGCACTGATTAATGGCACTGACGAGTGCTTCTGACGGATGGCACTGACTGATGGCACTGAATGATGGCACTGACGAGTTCCACTGACGGATGCCACTGACGAGTGCCATTGACGGGTGCCACTGACTGATGGCACTGACACTGACAGAAGTTACCTGAGTGATTAGGGAAGACCGGGGCGGGGGGGGGGAGGGGGCGGGGGGTTGACACCCATATGAAAATAGTTCATGAGACCACAGAGTCAACGTCAAAGGAACAGGGGCACAAAAAGTGGGACGGTTGGCACCATCCAGCCAGTGCCAAAAAGGTGACATAAAAAACGTCGGAAGGGCGGCGAAAATTGCTAAAAAAAACGGAAAAGGGAGGCACTGGGGGATGGGTTGGTGGCCGTGTGGGTGGTGGGCGTATCAAAAAGTAAGGGTGGCACTGAGTGTAATGGGGAAAGGGGGGGGGGGTAATGGGGGTGGTGGTGGTGGTGGTTTCAATGTTAAAAATAGGGGGTTGGAGGGGCTCCCCACGCCACGTGTGGTGGCACAGTATGGGACTAATGATACAATGTATGGGCCGAAATAATAGCTGCCACCTGGAGGCACTCTTGAGAGGCACTCTTGAGAGGCACTCTTGAGAGGAGGACAACAGTGTATTTATTATTTCTTGCCAATTCGACAGTAAGGGAAAATAATATATATATATATATATATATATATATATATATATATATATATATATATATATATATATATATATATATATATATATATATATATGTGTGTGTATATCACGAAAATAAACACGTGATTAAGAATGTGACAATGTCAGACCACGGAGGAAAAATGAAACAGGAAATTTCCTTAAGTACTTTCGTATATTAAATACATCTTCAGAAGGTACCTTCTGAAGATGTATTTAATATACGAAAGTACTTAAGGAAATTTCCTGTTTCATTTTTCCTCCGTGGTCTGACATTGTCATATATATATATATATATATATATATATATATATATATATATATATATATATATATATTATATAGATAATGTAAGAGTGAATGGGAGGGTGAAGAAAAGAAGCAGAAGAAGAAGAGTACATTATTTAATATATGGTATTTTCAAAATCAAGGTACGCATACGAACCTGTTAAATGTACGCCTGCTGGACGTGGACGTACGCCTGCTGAACGTGAACGTACGCCTACTGAACGTGGACGTGGATGTACACCTGCTGAACGTGAACGTACGCCTGCTGAACGTGAACGTACGCCTACTGAACGTGGACGTGGATGTACACCTGCTGAACGTGGACGTACGCCTGCTGAACGTGAACGTACGCCTACTGAACGTAACCTCATACCTTGATAGAGCTCGCAAACAAATGAGAAGCGCGCGATAGGAACTGACAATCATGCGATAGACCCAAAAGATACGCAGCTGTTGCGTATCATTTCATTTATTTCAATACGTTTAATACCCGCTTTCTGAGGCCAGAACATACAAGACGCATGATATCCAAGCTGCCCTTGGCGTTCCAGGATAGCAAGTTCCTTGAGGGGGGGGGGTGGAGATATCGCAGGGTTTATCGGTACGCTTCTATGGTTTCCCCTGATGTGGGATTAGTAGGATAAAACGCCTAGCCATTACGACTATACACCACTTGGAAGGGATCAGGATAAGAATTTGGAATGAGACGGGTGTGGAAGGGGGAAGGAATGGTGCTCAACCATTTTTTTTTTCGGTCGGGGATTGAACGCCGACCTGCATGAAGCGAGATCGTCCAACCCAAGAGGATGGGTGATTACCTATCCAGGCAGTAGGTGATAAGGAGAGGAGAATATCAGGAATATGTATCAAGGTATCATGAAGGAGAAGGTAAGATAATGTGAAAAAAGGGAAAAATGAGAGAGAAAGTAAGATGATGGCGAGGAAATGAGAAAGAGGATAAGGAGAGAGAGAGAGAGAGAGAGAGAGAGAGAGAGAGAGAGAGAGAGAGAGAGAGAGAAAGAGAGAGAGAGAGAGAGAGAGAGAGAGAGAGAGAGAGAGAGAGAGAGAGAGAGAGAGAGAGGAGTAGAGGGCAAAGATGAAAGAAGACAGGAGGAAAATAAACGAAGGAAAAGAGGAGGAAAAGGGTAGACAGGTGTGAGAGATGGGGGGAGGGGAGGAGACCTTCTCCCAGCAGTGCTCTGGAGACTGTCTCCAAAAATAGACAGGTTCCCCTAACGCTATTTTTGGCGGGTCCCGTAAATCAGTGAAGGGATTTTTTTTTCGCTGCCTTCTTTCTGCAAAAACACTGAGCAATGCTTCGAATATATTCTGGCAGTATCGTGGGGTGATGTGTCGTGTACGGTGTTGTAGTATGTAGTATCTAGTGTGGGTGTGTGGGGGGTACCTAGGGTGGGTGTGGTGGTACCTAGGGTGGGTGTGTGTGTGGGGGGTACCTAGGGTGGGTGTGGTGGTACCTAGGGTGGGTGTGGGTGTGGGGGGTACCTAGGGTGGGTGTGTGTGTGTGGGGTACCTAGGGTGGGTGTGGGTACCTAGGATGTGTGTGGGTGTGGGGGTACCTAGGGTGCGTGTGTGTGTGTGTGTGTGTGTGTGTGTGTGTGTGTGTGTGTGTGTGTGTGTGTGTGTGTGTGTGTGTGTGTGTGTGTGTGGTACCTAGGATGGGTGTGTGTGTGTGGGTACCTAGGGTGTGTGTGTGTGGGGGTGGGGTAGTTAGGGTGTGTGTGTGGGGGGGGTACCTAGGGTGGGTGTGTGTGGGTACCTAGGGTGTGTGTGTGGGGTACCTAGGGTGTGTGTGGGGGTACCTAGGGGGTGTGTGGGGGGTACCTAGGGTGTGTGTGGGGGTACCTAGGGTGTGTGTGGGGGGTACCTAGGGTGTGTGGGTGTGGGGGGAGGTACCTAGGGTGGGTGTGTGGGTACCTAGGGTGAGTGTGTGTGTGTGGGTACCTAGGGTGGGTGTGTGGGTACCTAGGGTGAGTGTGTGTGTGTGGGTACCTAGGGTGAGTGTGTGTGTGTGGGTACCTAGGGTGAGTGTGTGTGTGTGGGTACCTAGGGTGGGTGTGTGGGTACCTAGGGTGAGTGTGTGTGTGTGGGTACCTAGGGTGGGTGTGTGGGTACCTAGGGTGAGTGTGTGTGTGTGGGTACCTAGGGTGAATGTGTGTGTGGATACCTATGCCAAGGGTGTGTATGCACTCACCTAGTTATGTCTGCAGGATCGAGCATTGACTCTTGGATCCCGCCAGATATGTGTGTGTGTGTGTGTGTGTGTGTGTGTGTGTGTGTGTGTGTGTGTGTGTGTGTGTGTGTGTGTGTGTGTAAACTGGGTTACTCTCCACGACATAACATTATTAAATGTTAGAGCAACTTGAGACCCAGCTGAGCCTTGCGGTAAGGCACAGCCCGCAGCTCAACACTTACCTCCTCCATGCTCCTGTTTCTTAAAGATATTGAAAGTTTTCCCCATGCTGACTGTGTGCAAACCTTGCACGATCCTGCGCCACCCGGAGCATACCTGGAAGCATACCTGTAACACGAATCATCCTGCTAGATAGGGTTCTTAGTATCACACAGCTATAGTTCATGATGTTATCTATGTTTAACCCTTGAGATACGCAGCCCACACACACACGAAGCGTGTGTGTGGCCACGTTTCGGTCTTTCTTGGTCAGTATAATCACACCTTGATAATGGTCCCAGACGACCGAAACGTCGTCATTTGCTTTTCATATGTGTGTTGGGGGGCAATGAAATTGTTCAACTACGTTATTGTGACTTAGTCTCTGCATAGGTTAAGATATCTGAATAAACACCCATGTTATTGTACCTGTTTGTTATTCTTGAGGTTATCTTGAGATGATTTCGGGGCATTTAGTGTCCCCGCGGCCCGGTCCTCGACCAGGCCTCCACCCCCAGGAAGCAGCCCGTGACAGCTGACTAACACCCAGGTACCTATTTTACTGCTAGGTAACAGGGGCATAGGGTGAAAGAAACCTATTGTTTCTCGCCGGCGCCCGGGATCGAACCCAGGACCACAGGATCACAAGTCCAGCGTGCTGTCCTCTCGGCCAACCGGCTCCTGGTCCACCGGCACCGGCTCCTTATTGTACGTATTACTAGGTCAATAGCAACCAATAAAGGCGTACTTAGGGAGAGTTGCCAAGTCAACAAACTTAGCAGAGTTATACGGTCAACGACCTGGCCATGAATTACGAATGTGAGAATGGAAGCCAAATGCAGAGGAAATAAATATGGAAAAAAGTGGAATTCAAATTGAGTTAAGAGATTTTCTCTGAAGCTCCTCAACCACGTTTATAAACTAGGATCAGTGCCCTCAAGGCAGTTGGGTAATTTTCTCCTCCTCACAATATTTGAAGAGAGAGAGAACATTTACCGCGAGATTTGAGCTACAACTGGTTGACTTCAGAGGCTTCATGAGCTATAAGGATACCTGGTTGATGGGGGTTCTGGGAGGTCTTCTACTCCCCCAAGCCCGGCCCGAGGCCAGGCTTGACTTGTGAGAGTTTGGGAGGAGGAGGAGGTCTCCCTAAGGAGACCCGGAATGCATTACATAATACTTGGAAGGGATATGAGGACGTGGAGCTGGGATATGAGAACGGGGTGAGGGAACGGTGACCAATTAGACCATCGGGGATCGAACGTCGACCCCGCAAAAACGTGGCCATCGCTTTACTGACCAGTCCAAGTGGATAATTTAAATAACTATTTATTTGAGCCAGAAAAAAAGTATGAGCCAGGTAGAGGTCAGAGGAGCCCAGGTGAGCCAGGTGGAGGTTAGAGGAGCCCAGGTGAGCCAGGTGGAGGTCAGAGGAGCCCAGGTGAGCCAGGTGGAGGTCAGAGGAGCCCAGGTGAGCCAGGTGGAGGTCAGAGGAGCCCAGGTGAGCCAGGTGGAGGTCAGAGGAGCCCAGGTGAGCCAGGTGGAGGTCAGAGGAGCCCAGGTGAGCCAGGTGGAGGTTAGAGGAGCCCAGGTGAGCCAGGTGGAGGTCAGAGGAGCCCAGGTGAGCCAGGTGGAGGTCAGAGGAGCCCAGATGAGCCAGGTGGAGATCAGAGGAGCCCAGGTGAGCCAGGTGGAGGTCAGAGGAGCCCAGGTGAGCCAGGTGGAGGTCAGAGGAGCCCAGATGAGCCAGGTGGAGGTCAGAGGAGCCCAGATGAGCCAGGTGGAGATCAGAGGAGCCCAGATGAGCCAGGTGGAGATCAGAGGAGCCCAGGTGAGCCAGGTGGAGGTCAGAGGAGCCCAGGTGAGCCAGGTGGAGGTCAGAGGAGCCCAGATGAGCCAGGTGGAGGTCAGAGGAGCCCAGGTGAGCCAGGTGGAGGTCAGAGGAGCCCAGGTGAGCCAGGTGGAGATCAGAGGAGCCCAGATGAGCCAGGTGGAGATCAGAGGAGCCCAGGTGAGCCAGGTGGAGGTCAGAGGAGCCCAGGTGAGCCAGGTGGAGGTCAGAGGAGCCCAGATGAGCCAGGTGGAGGTCAGAGGAGCCCAGGTGAGCCAGGTGGAGATCAGAGGAGCCCAGATGAGCCAGGTGGAGGTCAGAGGAGCCCAGGTGAGCCAGGTGGAGGTCAGAGGAGCCCAGGTGAGCCAGGTGGAGGTCAGAGGAGCCCAGATGAGCCAGGTGGAGGTCAGAGGAGCCCAGATGAGCCAGGTGGAGATCAGAGGAGCCCAGATGAGCCAGGTGGAGATCAGAGGAGCCCAGGTGAGCCAGGTAGAGGTCAGAGGAGCTCAGGTGAGCCAGGTGGAGGTTAGAGGAGCCCAGGTGAGCCAGGTGGTGGTCAGAGGAGCCCAGGTGAGCCAGGTGGAGGTCAGAGGAGCCCAGGTGAGCCAGGTGGAGGTTAGAGGAGCCCAGGTGGTGGTCAGAGGAGCCCAGGTGAGCCAGGTGGAGGTCAGAGGAGCCCAGGTGAGCCAGGTGGTGGTCAGAGGAGCCCAGGTGAGCCAGGTGGTGGTCAGAAGAGCCCAGGTGAGGTGGAGACCAAGTGTGCCAGGAAGGGGGGGTGGGGTGGGGTGTCTGGGGTTGGGGGGTGTGTGAGGGGAGGCGAGGCGTGGATGATGGTGGTGTAATATCCGGCTGACCATAAAACCACCCTCGTTACTCACGTGGTGTGGCTCCTGACGATCCTCTGTGCCCTCGCCCCCCCACCCCCCACCCCACCCTCTCTTCTCTTCCCTTCCTTTCCTCGATCCTCTTTCTTCCCCACGTCTCCCTCTCCCCATTTTTTTTTTGTCTCCCCCTTCTGTCTCTCTCCGTCTTCGTAATTCCGTTTGTGTCTGCTGCCTCCCACACTATTTACTGAAGATGTGGGAGGAGGAAGAGACCGAGGGGGGGGGGGGGTTGGTAGGGATACGCTGTTGCTCAAGACGATTTCGCTTGTCCTTATCGCTAGACATTTATGTTCAGGGTAAGATGGTGCAGGGAGGGGGTATGGGGGGGTTAGGAGAGGGAAGGGTGCGCCTCAGTAGGTGCTGATCCACCCCCCCCTCTCTCCTAACCCCCCACTCCTCTCCCTCCTTCCCTTTCCTTCTCAGTCCCTACACCGTCCTTGTAGTTTAACAGTCACATGTCTTGTAAGGAGGTCCTTTGGCCAAATAAAGAATTTTACTCTTTAGTCTTTGATGAAGATGGGAGGATTGTCTTAATGTCGCTGCCATTCTGGGTAGTATGGGGCCAGAAGATGACATCGTGCCTATTCAAACTACCACCCTGGGTAGTACTCACCTAGTTGTGGGGGTTGAGGTCTGGCTGTTTGGTCCCGCCTCTCAACTGTCAATCAACTGGTGTACAGATTCCTGAGCCTATTGGGCTCTATCATATCTACATTTGAAACTGTGTATGGAGTCAGCCTCCACCATATCACTGCCTAATGCATTCCATTTAGTTAGGGGACCTGTGGGGAAGGTTAGGCAGCACCATACCCACTGTGATGGGAACCAGCGGAGCCGAGTACACTCGCCTCAACACACTCAGCTCCCTGCAACAGAGAATAAGCTTGGCTCAGCTATCAAACCCATACACCGTGTCAGCAAGGCGGTCAGCCCGCAGGCGGTCATAACTCACTATATTCCTGTACCTCTCCATCTCCTCTTGTTCCCCCCTCCCTCCCTCCCTCCTTCCCTCCCACACCGGTGAAAAAAGGGACGGAAGAAGAGACATGGAGAATGACTGGAGAATAAGGGAAACCATTTAGACCATGATGTAAACTTTTTTAGTTACTGTAGAGTACTTTACAGCGTCACTAACTACTCCCGTCTCTATAGGGCACACTTAATCTTTAATGCCTGTTAGGGTTAAGTTGAAACTTTACTCGTAACTACTTTGACACATCATCGTAACTTGACTGGACTTAAGAGGTGTACAGCAGACTACACCAGACTTAAGAGGTGTACAGCAGACTACACCAGACTTAAGAGGTGTACAGCAGACTACACCAGACTTAAGAGGTGTACAGCAGACTACACCAGACTTAACAGGTGCTCATTAAACAACAATTGTGTTGACGAACTCCTCACATATGAGGCCATTCCATGGGTACCTCACATATAAAAATAACCCCGAATAATTCTTCAACCCCCCTCCCACCTTCCCCTCACCAACAAGGTACCAGTGAACACAATTCCATAGAGCTTTCCCGAGCGGCTGCCCGCCACACCGCGCCGCCAGGAGCGTAAACCGCGGGTAACCGGCGGGAGAATCTCAGCGCCGCAATAATCATTCCCGTCTAAATAAACCAAGCACAAACGCCCCAGTAAAAAAAGGTGTAGCGGGAACCGCACGTCAAGGCGTTCCTCATTATTACCCTCAACCCTTTTTTCTTCCCCCTTCATATTCCCTGAATTAACCTAGGCTGGGATTTTTTTTTGCGTGTTTTGATGACGCAAATATCTTTGTTGCGTTGCGTCGTACCTGGGGGCGTATTGCTTGCTTGCTTGCTTGTCGGGTTTGTTCGTGGTCTGTTTGGGTTCGGATTTCGTATATTCGTGGTTCGTATTGGCTGCCCGCGGGTATTAGTGGATTTAGTTGAAATGTGAGGCTGTTGTTGTTGCAGGCACGACGTGGACGTGTAGGGTGGCAGAGTGGTATCATAGAACACGTGTTGCAAGCATTGCAAGAAGTGTCTAGCGTTGCACGACGTATTTAGTGTTTCATGACGTATTTAGTGTTGCAATAAGTGTCTAATGTTGCAAGACGTATCTATTTATGCAAGAAGTATATAGTGTTGCAAGAAGTATCTGACGTTGCACCTTGTCGTGCACACCCCGTGTTGCGTCTCAAGGCGGGGTAGAATGAACAAAAAAAGCTCGGTTTTTTGGTGTGTGTGTTTTTGTGATCATGCCTGCATTAGCGAGCTGTTAGCTCTTGGGCCCCGCCTTTCTAACCATCTGATTTACTGACTCCCGGCCTGTTGTCGTCTGTCATATCTACTACATGTATTTCTCTCTCTCACACACACAAGTGTGTGTGTGTGTATTCACCTAGTTGTATTCTCCTAGTTGTCCTTGCGGGGGTTGAGCTCTGCTCTTTCGGCCCGCCTCTCAACTGTTACTAACTGCTATTTTTTTCCACACCACACACACATACACACCCAGGAAGCAGCCCTTGACAGCTGACTAACTCCCAGGTACCTATTTGCTGCTAGGTAACAGGGGCATCAGAATGAAAGAAACTCTGCCCATTGTTTCTCGCCGACACCGGGAATCGAACCCGGCCTCAGGATTACGTATCTAGCGGGGTGTCCACACAGCCACCGGCGCTGTGTGTGTGTGTGTGTGTGTGTGTGTGTGTGTGTGTGTGTGTGTGTGTACTCACCTAGTTGTACTCACCTAGTTGTGTTTGCGGGGGTTGAGCTCTGGCTCTTTGGTCCCGCCTCTCAACCGTCAATCAACAGGTGTACAGATTCCTGAGCCTATCGGGCTCTGTCATATCTACACTTGAAACTGTGTATGGAGTCAGCCTCCACCACATCACCCCCTAATGCATTCCATTTGTCAACCACTCTGACACTAAAAAAGTTCTTTCTAATATCTCTGTGGCTCATTTGGACACTCAGTTTCCACCTGTGTCCCCTTGTGCGTGTTCCCCTTGTGTTAAATAGACTGTCTTTATCTACCCTATCAATCCCCTTCAGAATCTTGAATGTGGTGATCATGTCCCCCCTAACTCTTCTGTGTGTGTGTGTGTGTGTGTGTGTGTGTGTGTGTGTGTGTGTAGTCATAATTATTTCACTCTATGATGATATCCAACGCATTTATGACCCTATTTCACGCACCTAGATGGAGTAGAGGAAAAGGCTACATCAGCTGGTGGCTGTGATGGGAGGGGGGGGGGGGTTGAATTGGCATCCTCGTTAGCCAAAGAATCTGTCTTTAGAGAGAAGAAATTGAGTATAACCTTGGATTGTCAATAAGTAGTCTAAGAGCAGCAGTACACCGAGAACTTCAACAAAATCTTGTAGATCTGAGGCAAAGTGAAATCGACACCAGTAATTCCATCTATCATCATACTATCATGCAAGAGGAGCCACACATCTATGGATCATCCAATAAAATCAGCAGACTTCTAGATGTTACTACTGCTCGGCTTAGACTCGGTTACAAGTATCTCTGGGAATTCTCATTATCTGCTGATGTAGACCTGACCAAATGTAAACTGTGTCAACAAAATTATTCGCACACCCTCCTTCACTATGTGATGGAGTGCGAGAAGATATGTTAATTCAGAGATAATTCTATTACAAATTTTCCAGAGATGTTTAAATATTTCATTCAAAATGATCTGCTACCAGAAATCTTAGCCACATATCCCCAGTTTGCTAACTGTCGGTAGCATCTAAGTGACTGTAACCTATCCACCGCTGCCCACTGGATGGGGGGCGGTGTGCAGGACAAACATAAATTGTGACACTAGCTCTCCACATATGTCAGTTGCTTAATTTAGAACCTGTACTTGAGGTCGATCTCGAACCCATTGTTGATGTGACGACTTATATTGAATTTTGTAACTAGCTCATCAAGATTGTAACTTGCTTAGCTAAATGAATTGTGGGGTTCAGTCCCTGAGCCCATTATGTGCCTCTGTAACCCTTTCCACTACCGCCCACAAGATGGGTATGGGGTGCATAATAAATGAACTAAACTAACTCTTGGCCAAGGGGGTTTGTTGGTGGTTGAGGTGGTAGTGTGGTGGTGGTGGTGGTGGTTAAGATGGTGGGGGTGGTTAAGATGATGGTTGTGGTGGTGGTGGTTGTGGTGGTTGAGGTGATGGTTGTGGTGGTTGAGGTGATGGTTGTGGTGGTTGAGGAGGTGGTAGTGTGGTGGTGGTGGTTGTAGTGGTATGGTGGACTAGTTGTGGTGCCTAAGAGAAGGTTGTACTGTTCGAATGTTATTCCTGTACTTGATCTCATCTGTCGCATCATCATCATCATCATCATCATCACCATTCATAATCATCATACAAAATCATCATCATCCTCCCCCCCCTCCCCTCCCCCTCCCTATCCTTACCACTTCCTCTCTCACTATCTCTGTGTCTTTGTTTCTCCCATTGACATTTTTGCTTCGTAATTACCAAAGTCTATTACGTGTTGTATAAAGCGGAAGTCAATCATTTACATTGTGGTCGAGAGGAAGTCAATTAGTGCGGAGAGGCGTCAGAACTCTTGGTTTCATTCACCGAACAAACACGTCGATAGTTTGGTACGGTACTAGTGGTAGTTTGTGCGGTACTAGTGGTAGTTTGTGCGGTACTAGTGGTAGTTTGGTAGTTTGTACGGTACTATTGGTAGTTTGTACGGTACTATTGGTAGTTTGTACGGTACTATTTTGAGAGCCTCTCTCTGAGCCCATGGGTCCACAGCACTGTACAGAGAGAGAGAGAGAGAGAGAGAGAGAGAGAGAGAGAGAGAAAGAGAGAGAGAGAGAGAGAGAGAGAGAGAGAGAGAGAGAGAAGAGAGAGAGAGAGAGAGAGAGAGAGGAGAGGAGAATTATTATATTATCACAATATACATCTATCACAATATTTATATATCATATATTATGACAGTATACAAATATATTGTCACAATATATTACCCCCAATTATAAAATGATCAAAAGACAAGCCTGGATCTTGGCGCGTGTAAAACCTTTGATAACTCACTACAGGTAAGCCACAGAGGGGAGGGAGGCGAAGGAAGAGAGGGAGTGAGAGACGGAGAAGGAAGAGGAAGAGGGGGAGGAGGATTGTGGGGTAGAGGAAGAGAAGAGGACTAATGTATTCGGGACACGTGTGTGCCAGGACTCCCCTCAGACCTCACATTGTCTCGGGTTTTCCCTGAGAAGTCGATTAAATTTCTCAGGAAGGAATATTAAGGAGAGGCAGCAGGAATTTGGGGCAGAAAGGTTGGGGGGGCCTGTGTCACGGGGCTTTATGTGCTTTATGACTCCTTGATGAACAGGTGACCAGACCACACACTAGAAGTTGAAGGGACGACAACGTTTCGGTCCGTCCTGGACCATTCTCAAGTCGATTGTCTTGACCAATCGACTTAAGAATGGTCCAGGACGGACCGAAACGTCGTCGTCCCTTCAACTTCTAGTGTGTGGTCTGGTCAACATACGTCAGCCACGTTATTGTGACTCATCGCCTGTACTTGATGAACAGGTTTGGATTGGTTGTTGTCGTGTTGATGTTGTCGTGTTGATGTTGTCGTGTTGATGTTGTCGTGTTGATGTTGTCGTGTTGATGTTGTCGTGTTGATGTTGTCGTGTTGATGTTGTCGTGTTGATGTTGTCGTGTTGATGTTGTCGTGTTGATGTTGGTTGTTATTAAGGCAGTCGTCAGCAGCGTCCCTAATGACAAGGTAGAATAAGATTTACGATCGTCAATTTGTACACATTGTGTGATTAATGATCAATGGCCTTGATAAGTTGGCTTTATTTACTCCCTGGGATGATCGTCCCATTCCTACTGTCCCTTTGTTCTTGCCTTCTTCCATCCTCATAACAGTGCATTTGTTGATATTGAAGTCTGGGGCCCACCTGGTTGTTGCGCAGTTTACCCAAGGTTTTCTGGGGGCTTTCTGCAGGCATCGCTGGGCTTGACGTCACGCCCGCACTCCTCATCTCCCTATATGTACAAAATACAACTGTTTTACCCTCACCAGGAAACGTACCAACCCTGACAGCCGATCGAGGCCGATGCATAGAAAGCGTCATTATAACAGTGCTGGATTTATTGTATTATACGTCGCATTTTTGACGGAGTGGTTGATTCCTTTGCGGAATACTTAATACACTTTATGTTCACACTTTTCTTAGTGTCATCGATTCGCGTGGCACTCTCCCGCCCCCCACTTTGTTCTCATCCGCTTGGACTACCTGGCACCGCTACTGCCTTGTTTCCTGCAGGTCGGCGTTCGATCCCCGATGGTCCAAGTTGTTGAACACCGTTTCTTCCCTCTGAACTAGTGCCCCAGCTTCTTGGCTTCATATCCCTTCCATGGGCTATACTAGTCACGCTGGTTTGACGCATTCCCTTGATAATTTACTTCACCTTCCTCTAACTCTTAATAATTTGACAGTTATTCTGTCTGGTTTTAACAGCTTATACGGATGCCTCTTGTGCGGGATAGTGTCAAACACTCTCTGGCTGTCTAGGAATGTGCGTCCCATCCCTAATCCTTATCCCTTGCAAGTGCTATATAGTCGTATTGGCTTGGAGCTTTCTCCTGATAGTTCCACGTCCCCTTTCTCATCTGGCCAAGGGAAGGTATGATCAAGGTAGTAATTTTTTCCTTGAAAGTCTTACAGTTTTTTTTCCGGTAAGTCTTTCCTTCTGTAAATTGTTGCTGACCTCATATCCCAGCTCATAGTCTGACCTCATATCCCAGCTCATAGTCTGCCCTCATATCCCAGCTCATAGTCTGCCCTCATATCCCAGCTCATAGTCTGCCCTCATATCCCAGCTCATAGTCTGCCCTCATATCCCAGCTCATAGTCTGCCCTCATATCCCAGCTCATAGTCTGCCCTCATATCCCAGCTCATAGTCTGCCCTCATATCCCAGCTCATAGTTTGCCCTCATATCCCAGCTCATAGTCTGACCTCATATCCCAGCTCATAGTTTGCCCTCATATCCCAGCTCATAGTTTGCCCTCATATCCCAGCTCATAGTTTGCCCTCATATCCCAGCTCATAGTTTGCCCTCATATCCCAGCTCATAGTTTGCCCTCATATCCCAGCTCATAGTCTGCCCTCATATCCCAGCTCATAGTTTGCCCTCATATCCCAACTCATAGTCTATCCTAAATACTGTACCTTCTAAATTCTATGTTGTCATTCTGGCTTAGCGATTCACCGTTTAATTACCTTATCTTGATCCAAACGACTCAAATACCGAGATATCGTCATCACCTTCAAGAGCTAAACACGTATTACACACCCGAATTGTCTATATAAACAGGGGGGGGCAGACTCCTCCCTGACGGGGCATGTATAAATAATTAGGGGGAGTATCTGCCCCTCCATAAGACGATCAGCGGTAAGGATTCCCGGCGGCCCATATAGGGTCCAACACCCTAAGATATTACGGCCCTTCGAGGGGTTGATCAAAAATATATCGATGGCTTGGGTTACGAAGGAAAGTAGCCCTTGTGCAGCTGTGACGCAAGAAAGTGAGTTGCGGATCACAGGATAAGGTACACTGCCGCTCCGTGAGGAATTTATGAGCAAATACGTTAATAGGTTATGTGTTTGGGTTTCGTGAGTTGTATTTTATTGACATAGCTTGGTTGTGGTGGGTGGTGGTAGGTGGTGGTGGTTGTGGTGTGTAGGTGGTGGTGGTTGTGGTGTGTAGGTGGTGGTGGTTGTGGTGTGTAGGTGGTAGTGGTGGGGGGTGTGTGTGCATACACGCAGTGGCTACGGGGGAAGAGAAGTCTATCTCATTTTTCCCCCCACCTACGAGCTCTTTCTGTACCTGTTGCGTTAATTCTGTAGCCTTCCCGGCGCTCAAATTCTTTGCGTCTCTGGCCTTTAATGTTGTGAATGGAGGCGGCTTCCACCTGTTTTTCTCTCGGTGCATTTCACTTGCTAGTCACCCACTAGGTACGAGTATTTCCTTGCATTTCTTCGACTAAATTACATTTCCAGTTTCCACCTGTGTCCCCTTGGTCCTACTTTCTCTCAGTTTAGAGAGGCTGTGTTTGTCTAAATTGTTTATTTCCCCCTCAGTATTTTGTATGTTTTGAGCATATCCTCTCTGTTGCTTCTCTTTTCTAGAACTAATCTTGTAAAATCTTTTCAACTTTTCCAATTTGGTTTTGTGCATTACAACGTGCAAATTTCAGTTCTGTTCCGCATATTCCACTGTTTGTCTAACAAAGGAAATCTGAATTATATTTTTTAAATACGACCAATAAGTATTTATCCAAACACTCAAACATTTTCTATATTAAACACTCCCATCCTCTCATTATCTCTCCTCTCACCCCTCTTCCTTAAATCCCCCCCCTCCCTCCTCTTCCCATCCCTTCCATTCATTACCTCCCATCCCACCTTCCTCTGTCCTCTGTTTTACCAAAATATATTTAACACAGCGCTAAGCCTCAACACAAGTCACTAGACGAACACACCCCCAATAAATTTTCATGTCTGGCCAACAGAACAGTGACTCATTAATTCATTCCGGTGCTAATATGTTAAATGTAGTGATTGTGTAGCTTGAATGTGATGGGAATATGTTAGCCATAATTAAGTGGTGTTTCTAGAGCTGGGCCGACACATTCCAGCCTCCTGGCCGTGGGATACCGGTGGGGGTACATATAATTCCAGTTCAATAGGAATATGAACACAGGATAATTCTGTTGGTATTTAGTTTAAACACGGTGTAATTGCTCTGTTGAAAGCTGGATATTGTGTTAGGTGTGTGTGTGTGTGTGTGTGTGTGTGTGTGTGGTGTGGTGTGTGTGTGTGGTGTGTGTGTGTGTGTGTGTGTGTGAGAGAACTTACTGTATGTGTGAGTACTCACTGTGTGTGTGTGTGTGTGGTGTGTGTGTGTGTGTGTGTTGTGTGTGTGTGTGTGTGTGTGAGAACTTACTGTGTGTGTGTGTACTCACTGTGTGTGTACTCACTGTGTGTGTGTGTGTATGTGTGAGTACTCACTGTGTGTGTGTGTGTATGTGTGAGTACTCACTGTGTGTGTGTGTGTATGTGTGAGTACTCACTGTATGTGTGAGTACTCACTGTGTGTGTGCGAGCTTAAACATTCGTACATGTATAAAAGTGGACAAATATATATATATATACTCTCATTACAATAACAAAAATATTCCTATTACAATAGGTTGTGGTGGAACCCATTGTAATTTTGTTTTTTTATTGTAAACAACTATTTTCCTACTTGTTCCTCCCCCCTAACAAAAAATATATATATATCCTCGAAAAACAAAGTTAAAACATCTAATATATATATATATATATATATATATATATATATATATATATATATATATAAATTAAATTTTATTTCATTACTCTGCAACCTCAGTTCATTGACGCCAAAAAAAACTATTAAAGCGTCAACTATTTCCCACGCATCTAAATTATTTAGTTGTGTGATCCCATTATTTAGTTGATCCCATTATTTAGTTTTAATGGGATCTGGTATTTTATATCTAATCTGCTAGTATAGCATAAGTTGGGGTATATATATATATATATATATATATATATATTATATTATATATATAATATATATATATTAGTATATATTATATATATATATATATAACTGAAAACTCACACCCAGAAGTGACTCGAACCCATACTCCCAGAAGCAACGCAACTGGGAGTATGGGTTCGAGTCACTTCTGGGGTGTGAGTTTTCAGTTGCATATTGTTCAGGGACCATTCTGGCTTGTTCGCATATATATATATATATATATATATATATATATATATATATATATATATATATAGATATATATATATATATATATATATATATATATATAAATATAACTGAGGAAATATAGCTATTATATATAACTATGTGAGTTGGTATATACTGAAACTACGAGGGCGTATTCAGTATTCGTATATATATAGTATTCAGTATACTAGTATACTGAGACTATATGAATCGTGGAGGATTCGAACCTGATCCACTTCTGCCTCTGGTAGCTCAGCACTATAACCACTCAGTATATGTATACATATCTGAGCATATGTATACATATATGTATACATATACTGAATATATTGTGAGCATCTTGGGGTAATATATATTGTGAGCATCTTGTATATGTATACATATACTGAATGTATTGTGAACATTCTTCCAGTGTGAATTTTTCACATTGGAAGAAATATGGTTTTTGGTTTCTCACACGGTGAGAAACCAAAAAGAGGTAATATCTGAAATATAGGAAATAAAGTTCTCATCTCGGTCGATGAGCTTTTTATAAGGGTATTTGTGAGAAATTTATATTACAGTATTTCTCATTAGGCTTCTCAAGGTTGTTGTTGTTAATTACCCAAGCTGGTCGTTCTCATTACCCCAAGATACCCACCCTCATTACCCCAAGATGCCCACCTCATTACCCCAAGATGCCCACCCCTCATTACCCCAAGATGCCCACCCTCATTACCCCAAGATGCCCACCCCTCATTACCCAAGATACCCACCCTCATTACCCAAGATGACCCTCATTACCCCAAGATGCACCCTCATTACCCAAGATGCCCACCCTCATTACCCCAAGATGCCCCCATTACCCCAAGATGCCACCTCATTACCCCAGATGCCACCCTCATTACCCAAGCTGCCCACCCTCATTACCCCAAGATGCCCACCCTCATTACCCAAGATGCCCACCCTCATTACCCCAAGATGCCAACCCTCATTACCCAAGATGCCACCCTCATTACCCCAAGATGCCCACCCTCATTACCCAAGATGCCCACCCTCATTACCCAAGATATCACCCTCATTACCCCAAGATACCACCCTCATTTCCCCAAGA